>NW_026993942.1:0-9036 GCF_028769735.1 Zonotrichia leucophrys gambelii
CAGAGCAGCCTTCTGCCTTCATTAGCAGACACGTCTCTCTTCAAACCAAGACAATTGTTTATCATCTTGCAGATGTGCAGTTGCTGGGGAGCCCCGTTTTACACCAAGGACCTGGAGAACCATTCCCAGCAATTGGGAAAATCCTAGGTGGTCCGTCCACCCACAGATGAGGTCTCCAAACGTGCCCCGAAATTGGGTCCAGCTCTTAGAGGCCTAAAAGAGCAAGTCCAAGGGACTTGATGATATTTTTAGCCCAGAAAGCCCTGCAGCTGATGGCACACTTCACAATCAGCAGGGGACACAGCTAGGCCGAAGCCCAGACCTCTGCTGGGAGCCTTTCCCTTCAAATACCCTTCAAACAAACCTCCATGCAGGTCACTTGGGAAAGTTTCTTCAAATGATACATTTCTGGCACAAGACTACACAGGCTTATGTGAAAGATTCCAAAGCAGCTGCTGTGGAGTCAAAGAGCCAGCACTAAGAGTCCTTGTCATCTCTTGGTAGCTAAATCCCACTTTGGGGGATTTGAGGGAGTTTGGAATGAGCTAGAGAGCAGACCTCCGAGTTTTTTAGATGATGCCATTGCTTTTTCTTCTCTTCTACATAGACAGGAAGGGTGAGTTTGGCTCACATCTGGACTGCATGGCTCACGAGGCCCGCAAGACTTGTAGTTACAAGAGCTTTGAAGGATTTCTTGGCCAAGAAGACACTGCCAACAAGAATGAAATAAACAGGGCCAGGAGACTTCTTCTCCTTTTTAATGCCTTTATTAAAAGTGATCAGCTCAGGATTGGGCAGCTCAGCAGTGCTGCAGTCCCCGTCGCGTCTCCCAGGGAGACTCCAGAGGAGGAGGATATGTGCAGCTCTGTCCACTAGGGGCAGAGCCAGGGGATCCAGTCTCCGCGGGAGCCTTTAAGGTGTGTTGTCCCCATCAGATGCTGCTTTGTCAGTGCGCTCCCCCTCAGTCTCGGCGCTGGGGACGACTCCCATGGTCAGAGCGAGAGGGGCTCTGAAGGTGTTCAGCATCTCTGCAGGCTCAGCACTTGGCTCCTCATGTCCAGACATCACTTTAGTCTCTCAATTCTTATTTGGTTCGTTGTTTTGGGGGTTTTTCTCGTTGCATTTCGAGTCGTGGTCCCACAAAGCATTCTGGACTTTGGAGTCACTTTGCATAACCCCCCCCACCCTCTCAGGTGTCTTCCCTATGCTGGAAGAGAGCACAGCCTTGGGGAAGGGCCATCCACCCCACCCAGCCAGGCCTTTTACTAATACAAAAGAGGAGATAAGCCTTAACAACCGGTGATTACCATGACAAAACACTAAGAACTTTGGCAGAGACAGAGACCTGGCTACGTCCCTGTAACTCTTTCTCACAAAAAAATATTAACTGAATTTTTGTTCATAACAGTCCCCCCCTTTTTCTTTGATCGAGCTTGAATTCTTAAGCTCGCATCAACTCACAATTTTTTGTTTTGAATCTACTATAAATCTCTTGTGCACTTTGGTAATCATGGTTACTTAACCTTGTTACTTTTCTTGGTTTCGCCGGGTTGGTTTGTACAGCCAATACTGTTTTACTAAAACAGATAAATAAGCATAGTAAAAAGAGCAATCCTCCAAGTACACACACAGCGAGAAAAACCACTTTTTCCCATACATATTTTCTGAAAATCTCTAAGTTCTCCCACCCACTGGGATCAAGTGTAGGAGTTTGATCTTGATTATTTACACATGCCAACCTTTTTATTTCATTTGAAATGTCCCTAATAATTGAATTCTTTATTTTTAATACTGCCTGGAGCCGGATGACTTTGTTCAACACAGATTTTGGGATCCGAACTTGGCTTTTACAATTTTGGATTTTCTCAATTTCTATTTCATTTTCCCGGTTTTGTTTAATTTCTCTCAAATCATTATATATAGGAACTCCCAAACTTGATCCAGTTTCTTTGGGTAATAAGAAAATTGGTTTTATCACTCTAGCAATGCAGTTGCCAGATGAGATCAAACCTAGGGGTTTAGAGCTCCCTTGAAATGTGTTCCAAAAGGGGTTTATCTCTTTTCCAGTACACTCATATAAATACTTGTGACAAACAATTTTTCTTACCATTTTCACCATTTCTTTGCTTTTGACTAGATCTGCTGAGCTTGTTTCAGCAGCATCATATTCAAAGCACAACCAGGTTTCTCCTATAGGGCACTCTCCTAGGAGTGGCTGCCTAAAAGTGGCAGTATTCTGGGCTATCCAATACACTCTCTTATTTTTCTGATAAAGGACCAATTGGGAGGGGTTAACACAATCAGGGTTAGAACTGATGTGGACTCTCGACAAGGAGCTCACTTCCTCCTCATAGCGGGGTTGGTAGCCTTCACTGCACGGCTCTCCTGGGCTCCCCAGGGCACCACCAGCAATCAGAGCCATCAGTACTACCCTTCCCAAGAGTCCGGTATGGGTCATCTTGCACAGCCTGCCCACCCGGCCTTGCCTCTTGGGGAATTTTTTTTTTTTTTTTACTGAGAAGAAGCTTCCAAGCTCTTTAGAGTCCCTTCTACCCGCTTCTCTGGTTAAGCCCCTCTTGGTCTGTTCCCTACAAATTTTAGTTTCCCCCCCCCCAGGGAGTGTTCTGTAGAGGATTAACCTGGAGTCTTTAGAATTAAATTGGGGAACTTAAACTAGAATTACTTATTTACAGCCTTAAACTTTTTACCAACATAATTTACACAAAACAGTTTTGAAACATTTTAAGCAATATTAGAACTCTGATACCAATTTTTTTCTATACAGTTCAGTCTTTTTGACTCTTCCTCCTGAGAGTCAACTTTAAATCTCAGTATACTCAGGTGAATCACCTTGTGATGTGGATGAATCCTTATCCAGCGCCCAGAGGTGAGTGGTGTGGACTCTGGCCCAATGCCAGAGGGAAAAACTGGGAGTCTGGCCCAATGCCAGAATGCCAGAGGGAAAAAAAAACTGATGTTGAATCTTGGTCTATTGCCAGGGGGTGAGAGTGACTAACATAGTTTACACAAAACAGTCCTGAAATATTTTACTAATGTCTTCCCATACAGTTCAGTCTTTTTGACTCCTCCTTTTAAGAGTCACCTTTTAATCCTTTGATCCTTTTATCACAGTATACTCAGGTGATTTATTTTGTGTAGCAGATGAATCTTGTCCAGCGCTGGGGAGTGAGAGTGGTGTGGACTCTGGCCCAATGCCAGAGGGAAAGGCTGATGTTGTTTCTGGTCCCGTACCTGGGGTGAGACTGGCCCTTTTATTCTTGTAATATGAGTCCAACCTTTTTCTTTGGTCCGCACAGCTGAATTAGTGATCAGGAGTACCTGGAAGGGGCCTTCAAATTTAGGCATTAGTGTTCCCGTATTCCATGATTTTATCAAAACCCAATCTCCTGGGCTAATGTTGAGAACTTTTGTGTCAAGAGGGGAAGTTTGAGGAAGGTATCCTTTCTTCCTAAGTCCTTCCAGAGTTCTTCCAATTATTTCTAAATACTTTCTGGTAGCTTCTTCCCCTTCCAGATAGTCTCCTGTGCTATAAGGTGTTAGCAAGAATGGCAGCCCAAACATCATTTCATAAGGTGAAATTCTTATGTCAGACCAAGGTCTTGTTCTGATGCGCAATAGCGCTAGGGGCAAACATTTCAGCCAATTCATTTTTGTTTCTTCAATCAATTTAGTTAACACATTTTTGAGGGTTTTGTTCATTCGCTCCACCCTCCCAGAACTCTGGGGGTGCCACGGAGTATGCAACCTCCATTTCATTCCTAAAGCCCCAACTATATTTTGTAATGTTTGGGACACAAAATGTGGACCTCGGTCTGAGTCTATGGTGTTCACCATTCCATATCTGGGGATAATGTTCTCTAGGATTGCTTTTGCTACAACTTGAGCTGTTTCCCTTCTGGTCGGGAAGGCTTCTACCCAGTGTGTGAGATGATCAACCATAACCAGTAAATATCTGTACCCTTGCACTGGGGGCATCTCAGTGAAATCTATCTGTATGCTTTGGAAGGGTCTCAAGGCTAGTTCCCTTCCTCCAGGTGCTACTTTTCTCATAACTTTCTGGTTCACTTTTTGACAAATGACACACCCTCTTGTAACAGCTTTAGCCAGGCTATATACACCAATGCATGGTTATTCCTTAAGAAATGATCACATAGTCCTTGGACTCCCCAGTGAGTTAATTTGTGTAATTCTGTTAGCACTGTCCGAGCCAGTGCTTTATTCAAAAACACCCGTCCGTCTGAGGTTAACCACTCTCCCTGTTGTCCTTGATGTAACCTTAAATCTTTTATAGCTTCTAATTCTTCTTCACTGAATACAGGTTCTTCCCTTTTTTCCCCTTCTTCGGTGTCATTTTTGCCTTTAAAATTTTTACTGGATCTCCTGGTTCTAAAGCTGCTTCTTTGGCTATCTGATCAGCCAGTCGGTTTCCTCTAACTTCAAAACTGTCTCCTTTCTGGTGCCCCTTTATATGGACCACTGCTATTTCTGTAGGTTTCTGTAGAGCTTCTAATACTGATCTAACTAGGTTCTCATGGGCTAAGCTTTTTCCCTTTGAACTTAAATATCCACGTTCTTCCCATATTTTCCCAAATGTGTGAACCGTCCCATACGCATATTGGGAGTCCGTATAAATAGTTCCCCGGTCCCCCTCCAGTAAATCCAGTCCCCTTTTCAGGGCATAGATTTCGCAACTTTGGGCTGACCAGTTTGGGGATAGTTTCCCTTTTTCTGCAATTTGTAATGTTTCTCCATCTATAATGGCATAACCTGAAGCTCTTTTTCCATTTACTACCCTTGAAGAGCCATCTATGAATAAGCTTTTTCCAGTTGCTAGAGGCTGATCTTCCAAATCTTCTCTTACTTTTGTTTGGAGATAAACCAATTCAAGACAATCATGTTCTAAATTCTCTATAGGCTCTCCCATTAGGAATTGTGCTGGATTGAGGGCATTTGATGTGATAAATTCTAAGTCCTCGGTGTTCATTAGTATTATCTCATATTTTAATATTCTAGCATCGGTTAACCACTGCTGAGCCCTCTGTCTCAGTACTGCCTTAAGATCATGAGGAGTATGCACTTTAATTTTTCCTTGTAAGGTCAATTTTTGAGTCTCCTCTATCAGGATTGCGGTTGCTGCTACTACTTGTATACAAACCGGCCAGCCTCTAGCCACTGGATCTAACAATTTGGATATGTATGCCACAGGTTTCCTGCACCCTCCCCACTCTTGAGTTAATACTCCATAGGCTATACCTCCTTCGGCACTCACAAACAGGTCAAAGCCCTTCCTGACGTCTGGTAAGCTTAGGACCGGGTCAGAAGACAGTTTGTTTTTTAAGTTTTCCAATTGTTGATCATCTTCAGCTGTCCAAATTAGGGGCTCTGGATCCACTAGCTTATTGTACAGAAATTTCACACTCTGTGTGTATTGATCTAACCATAACTAACAATACCCGAACAAGCCCAGGAGTTCTCTCACATCTCTTTTCGTTTTCGGGGCCGGGAGAGCTAAAATACCTGAAATTCTGTCAGGGCTTAGTTTCTTATACCCTCCCCCTATTATGTGCCCCAAGTATGTTACTTCTGATTGCACAAATTGTAGTTTCCCTTGGGAAACTTTTAGTCCTTTCTCCCCCATAAAATTCAAGAGCTTAATACTAGTTTGTCTGACCTGATCATTTTCTTTTCCTGATACCATCAGGTCATCAACATACTGCAGGATCTGCACTTCTTTTTCAGGGACAAACTGTTCCAACAAACTCTCTAAAGCTTGTCCAAAGGGATTGGGGGATTCAGTGAACCCCTGTGGTAATCGGGTCCACCTTAGCTGTTGTCTCCTCTTTGTACTTGGGTCCTCCCATTCAAAGGCAAACCAATCCCTACATTCTGTTGCCAGGGCGACTCAGAGGAGGAGGATATGCACAGCTCTGTCCACATGTCCACAGGGCAGAGCCGGGGGAATCCGGTCCTCTTAGAAGCCTTTAGGGCCTGGTGCCCCTGTCAGATCTTGCTTTGCCAGTGCAGTCCCCCTCAGTCTCAGCGCTGGGGACGACTCCCTTGGTCAGGGCGAGAGGGGCTCCGCATCTCTGCAGGCTCAGCACTTGGCTCCTCACGTCTGGACATCACTTTAGTCTCTCAACTCTTAGGTGGCTCGTTGTTTTTAGGGTTTTCTCGTTGCATTTTGGAGTCGAGGTCTCAAAGCATGCTGGTCTTTGGAGTCACTTTGCATAACCCCCCCCACCCTCTCAGGTGTCTTCCCTATGCTGGAAGAGAGCACTGCCTCGGGCAAGGGCCATCACCCCACCCCAGACAGGGCTTTTACTAATACAAAAGAGGAGATAAGCTACAATGACCGTGATTACAATAACAAAGCACGAAGAACCCTGGCAGAAACAGAGATTCGGCTGCCTCCCTGTAACTCTTTCTCAAAAAGAAATATTAACCGAATTTTTGTCCATAACACTAATAAATCTTTGCTAAATTTTTTATAATTTTGGCTCACGATTTGATAATTTATAACACCAGTTGTCATTTGTGTGCACTAAGGATTCCGTTTCAAACTGAACTGGCGCAGTTGCTCCTTGGACACTGCTTGCATGAAGGTGCAGCGGTGCTGCAGCAACTGTTCCACACACAGGGAGGGCTCTGGAGCCTCCCCGGGGCCACCAAGGAGCAGAGGAGGAAACGTGCCCAGGATCTTCGATGGGGGAGGGAGCGGGGCAGATGGAATCAAGATGCATGTGCTGTAAAATCCTATCTATCCCTTTCTACTGAAAATGCTTGCAGACTGGTGGGAATTGCTAGAGACAAGGCTTACAAACCAGGCCCCGATATGATTCACCCAGTGTCCCTGCTTAAATTCAGGTATGCTTGTATTAAAAAGGAAGGAACTATTCTGACTCACTTGCCCCCTCCCCCACTCCTCTTTTTTTTTTTTTTTTTTGTAGCTCTTGGGGCAGTCTTGTGTGCCATTCCAACTCTTTGTTATCAAATATGTGAAGGCATGGTGCTGCTGTAGCAGCAGCCTGAGCTCAGTGGGAACATGTCCAAAGCACTGGTCAAAGCAGTGGGCAGAGTGAGAGACTTGCCTATTCTGCCATGGCCATCCAGCCTGGGGAGAGCAGCTGCTGGGGCTTCCCCATTCTGCCAACAGCAGTCTGCCTCCAGCATGTGGCCTGTATGGCCATGGTTTTGCCAGAATGTGGAAAATGCATTGTCTGAATGTATTTTGATGGTGTCTGACATCACCTGACTGGAGCAGTTTGGTGGGCAGGACGCCCTGTGGGCAGGGCCATGGCAGGGATGGGTGGCTGGCACTGGCACTGGTAGTGTTATTTTTCCAGACAGGCTCCTGGTACAGCTGTGGAGGAGGGCACCAGCAGCTGTATCAGCCCAGCGAGCAGCAGCACATGGAGGAGACCCTCATCTGCAAAGAGCCCCTCACCCCCTTTGCTCCCCCATGGCAGCGCAAGATGATTCCGCCGCAGGTGAAGGGCTGCTGCAGGCTGGGGACTCCTGCAGCCAGGCCTTGTTGCAATCTCCTTGCTGCAGCTGTGCCTGGAGGATGTTGGCCTGCAGCAGCACTGCTGATGCCCGGGAATGCTGCTGGGCTCAGAGAGGCAGAGTGTGTACAAAAGCTGCATTCAAAGCCCTGATGGCGAGACCCCGGAGCCGCTGGCAAGGGCAGCAGCTCTTCTTCATTCCATGCAGGTGAGAGCCCAGCCTTGGAGCCTGTCCCTGGGGACGGGGAAACGCTCTGAGTGTAGGTTTGAATTCTCAGGGACCGTCAAAATGAGAATTGTTTTGAGGCAGGTGTTGCAATGTTGGGTTTGAGTGTGTCTGCAGGAAAGAAAGCGGGAATAAACCCCTTGAACAACAAAGGAGAACTCTGCATTGCCAATTTACACCCTACAGATACACTGATCATATTGGCCCACTGAATACTGGGGGCATCTAATGCAGAGTGCAAAGCTTCTTCAAATAGATAGGAGAGATGAGACTTGAAGAAATGATTCGGCAGATGCAGAAAAGGGGATCAGACCCATGGGTCCCATGGCTCAGGCTTGGTTCTGCCAAATCAAGCATGATTTGTTTTATCTGCTCTGTTGGAGAGTATTTCAGAATGACCTGCCTATTGTGATATTACTGTTAAGAAAATTTAGAATTTTCAGGAACTGCCAAAATCAGAAATGTTTTGAGGCAGATTGTGGGGGTTTGAATATATGTTGTATTGTAAGACTTGTGTGGGTCTGAGTTGCTCCAAACGAGCTGCAGCTGCAGAGTCTTTAGTTAGGCAGCAGCTGTAGCTCGTGAAGGTAACTAAAATAAATAGGGGTAGGTTGAGAGCTCAGGAGGAGCCCCTGAGAAGACAAGAAAGCCTGTGCTGCAGAGAATGGAGAAGAGCCCCAGCAGAGAGGCAAGAACAACACTGCAGCGAAGATTACAACAACTGGTGACCCCGTGTGAAGAAGAACACGCAGCCAAACATTGAAAGAAGGTATGGAATGCCCCGGACAGCCGAGAGCTGTGGCAGCCTGAGAGCTGGGACTGTATAGAGATATATATATATTCTATGTATGTATCTAAGACAGCCGAGAGCTGTGGCAGCCTGAGAGCTGGGACTGTATAGAGATATATATATATTCTATGTATGTATCTAAGACAGCCGAGAGCTGTGGCAGCCTGAGAGCTAGAACTGTATGTATATTGTAATTGTTAAAAGAAAAGGGGGGAAATGTGGGGGCCTGAATATATGTTGTATTGTAAGATCTGTGTGTGTCAATGTGGGGGCCTGAATATATGTTGTATTGTGAGATCTGTGTGGGTCTGAGTTGCTCCAAACGAGCTGCAGCTGCAGAGTCCTTAGTTGGGCAGCAGCTGTAGCTCGTGAAGGTAAGTGAAATAAATAGGGGTGGGTTGAGAGCCCAAGAAGAGCCCCTGAGAAGACAGGAAGGACTGTGCTGCAGAGAATGGAGAAGAACCCCAGCAGAGAAGCAAGAAAAACACTGCAGTGAA
>NW_026993943.1:0-9023 GCF_028769735.1 Zonotrichia leucophrys gambelii
ACCGCCCCTTCGGGCTCAATTGCAACCATTTTTAAACCGCCCACTGGGGTGCCCCTTTCAGGGGAACCACCGGACTGGTTTTCAGGAGCCAGCGGCCCTCCCACCCACAGGCCCCAAACAACACCGCCCTTTTTCCCGGAAAAAACTGACCCCCCTCTTTGGGCGGGCAGATTGCAGGACCCATTTCCTTTATCAATCCAGCCCGATGGCCGGTCCCCCCTTTCATCTGGGAACCACCCTGCGTATCGGGGTTTTTTCGGAGCCACCCGGCCACCCCCAGCACAGGCCCCCCGAACAAAAAACCAGGGGCCCTTTTCCCGGGCAAAAAAAACCCCCCCCCCCTTTCTGGCTGGCAATTGCGGGAGCCACTTCCCCATATAAAACCAGCCCGACTCGGTATGGTGCCACTTTACTGGGAACCATCCTGGTAGGGGATTTTCAGGGCCGCCGGCCCACTCCCCCAAGGCCCCCAAACAAAACCCGGCCTGTTGTAATCTTCGCTCAGGTTGTTCTCCCCTTTCTGCGGGGGCCCTTTCCCTTCTCTGCAACAGTCTTCCTGGTTTCTCAGGGGCTCCTCTGGCTTCGACCACCCCCATTTATTTTTAGTTACCTTCCGATCAGCTCTCCCCAAAAAGGGCCCTGCAGCTGCAGCTGTTTGGGTCAACTTTGGGCCCACACAGGGCTTACAATTTCAACATAATTTAGGGCCCCCCAATTTCCCCCCCCTTTTTTTTAACAATTATACAATTTCAATAAATACATTTCCCCAAATTCGGCTGCCCCGCTCTCGGCTGTCTTTAGATCAACCATAAATATATACATATCCCTATACAGTCCCAGCTCTCAGGCTGCCACAGCTCTCGGCTGTCCGGGGGTTTCCCTACCTTCTTAGTCCCACTCTCAGGGTGCCACACTCTCGGCTGCCGGGGGATTCCTACCTTTCTATCCCCGTCTCAGGCTGCCACAGCTCCGGTGTCCCTTTTCTTTTTAAATCCCATCTTGGTGATTTCCAAAGTCCCCAGCTCTCAGGGTGCCAACTCTCGGCTGTCCCCGGGGTTCCTACCTCTTTAATGTTTGGTTGTTTTTCTTTATCACACGGGACCGTTTTTAATCTTCGCTGCAGCGTTTTTTGCCTCTCTGTGGGGTTTTCTCCTTTCTTGCAGCCAGTCCTTTCCCTTTTTTCTCAGGGGTCCTCTTTGGGGTCTTGCCCACCCCTATTTATCTCAGTTACCTACGAGCTACAGCTGTTTCCCAATAAGGACCCCGCAGCTGCAGTCTTTGGAGTAACTTAGACACACATGACTCACGATACAACTGATTCAGGCCCCCACAAAAGCCCTTTTCCCCGGAATAAAACTGACCTGCCCCTCACGGCCCGGCAATTGAGGGAGCCACTTGGTTTTAATCCGCCACTAGCCCGGTGCCCCTTTCATTGGGAACCATCCTGCGTATCTGGATTTTCAGGGGGCCAGCCGGCCCCCTCCCCGCCCCCGGCCCCAAACAAAACGGCCTTTTCCCTGGAAAAAAAACTGACCTGCCCTCATCTGGCTGCAATTTCCGGGGACTTTTTAACAAACCACCCCCACCGGCACTGGGGCCACCCTTTATCTGGGAACCATCCGCGTATGGGGGATTTTCAGGGGCCAGCCCGGGCCCCTCCCAGCCCAGGCCCCAAAAAAACACGGCCCTTTCCTGGAAAAAACTACCCGCCCCCCTCTGGCTGGCGATTGCAGGAAACACTTTCCTCTATCAAACCAGCCCAAAATTTGGGTTGTGCCCCTTTCATTGGGAACCTCCTGCATCGTGGATTTTAGGAGCCAGCGGGCCCCCCAGCCAAGGCCCCCAAACAAACACCCCCTTTCCCTGGAAAAAAAACTACCCCCCCTTTGGCGGCAGATTGCAGGAGCCCCTTCCCCTTTTTAAACCCCCGACTCGGCAGGTGCAAATTTCATTGGGAAACCCTCCTGGTATCGTGGATTTTCAGGGCCCCCCCCGGCCACTCCCCGCCCCAGGCCCCCCAAAAAAAAACACGGCCCTTTTTCCCCGGAATTTTAAAATGACCTGCCCCCTCTGGGTGGCAGATTGAGGACCATTCCCTATCAACCAGCCCGACTGGCATGGGCCACCTTTTCTGGGACCTCCGCGTAGTGGATTTTCAGGGCCCGCCGGGCCCCTCCCCCCACAGGCCCCCCAAAAAACCCCGGCCCTTTTTCCCGGAAGTAAAAATGACCTGCCCCCAACTGGCCGGGAATTGCAGGAGCCCTTGTTATCAACCGCCCCAAAGGGATGGTGCCCCTTTCATTTTGGGGAACCCTCGGAAACGTGGGTTTTTTGGGGGCCAGCGGCCACTCCCCCCCAAAAGGCCCCAACAAAACCCCGGCCCTTTCCCCGGAAAAAAACTAAAACCCCCCCCTTTTGGGGGAGATTGCGGGTCCCCTTCTCTTCAAAAAGCCCCCCTTGGATGGTGCCCCCTTTTCATTGGAAAAAACCCCGCGTTTGTGGATTTTCAGGAGGCAGGCCGGCCCCTCCCACCACAGGGCCCCCAACAAAACCACGGCCCTTTTCCCGGGAAAATAAAAATACCCCCCCCTTCTCTGGCAGATTGCAGGGGCCATTCCCCTATCAAACCGCCACTCGCACTGGTGCCACCTTTCATCTGGGGAACCCCCTGCGATCGGGGGATTTGGAGCCAGGCCGGCCAACCCCCGCCAAGGCACAAACAAATAAGGGCCCTTTTTTCCCGGAAAAAAACTTCCCACACTGGCGGCAGTTGCAGGACCCCCTTGTTATAAACCGCCAATTGGCACGGTGCCCCTTTTGGGACCATCCGGTATTTGGATTTCGGGGAGCCAGCCCCCACCCCCACCCCAAAAGCCCAAAAAAACAGGCCCTTTTCCCTGGAAGTAAACGCCCTCCCCACATCTGGCGGGCAATTGCAGGAGCCATGGTTATCAACCGCCAAATTTCCCCTGGCCCATTTCATCTGGGAACCCCGGGTATCGTGGATTTTAGGACCCCACCCGGGCCACTCCCCCCACGGCCCCAAACACAAACCCGGCCCTTTTTCCTGGAAAAAAAATCCCCCGCCCCGTTTCTGGCTGCAGTTGCGGGCACTTCCCATATAAAACCACCGACCGTCTGGTGCCACCTTTTTTTGGGAACCCACCCTCATGTGGATTTCAGGAGCCACCCGGGCCCCAATCCAGCCACGGGCCCCCAAACCAAACCCGGCCTGTTGTAATCTTCGTTTGCGTGTTTTTTCTCGCCTTCTGTGGGGTCTTTCCTTCTCTGCAGCACAGTCCTTCCTGGATTTCAGGGCTCCTCCTGGGCCTGCCCCACCCTATTTATTCATTCCCTTCACGGCTAAGTGCTGCCCAACTAAGCCCCTGCAGCTGCACTCGTTTGGTAAAACTGGGACCCAACAGGTCTTAAAATACAACATTTTTCACCCCCACATTTCCCCCTTTTTTTTAAAACAATTATAAATTACAATACACATACAGCCCCCAACCTCAGGCTCCCAAAAGCTCTCGGCTGTCTTTGATAAACCAAAATAATATATACATATCCCCTATAAGTCCCGCTTCAGGCCCTGCCACCTCTCGGCTGCCCGGGGGGTTTCCCATCCTTCTCTTCCCAGCTTCAGGCTGCCACGCTCTCGGCTGTCCTTTTTATAGTCCCAGCTCCTGGCTGATATTCCAAAGCCCCCATCCAGGCTGCCACAGCCCCGGGCCCCTTGTCCGGGAATTCCATACCTTCTTTCAATGTTTGGGTTTGTTTTCTTCATCACACGGGGCCCAGTTGTTGTAATCTTCGCTGCAGCGTTGTTCTCGCCTCCTGCTGGGGTCTTTCCCTTCTCGCAGCACAGTCCTTCCTTCTTCTCAGGGGCTCCTCTTGGGTCTTGCCCCCCCCATTTATCTCTTTTCCCTCACGAGAACAGTGTTGCCCATAAGGACCCCCCAGCTGCAGCTTTTGGAGTAACTTAGACACACACTGTCTCCCTTACAAAATTTTCAGGCCCCCCAACAGCCCCTTTTTCCTGGAAGTAAAACTGACCTTCCCTCATCTGGTGGCAAATTTCAGGGAGCCACTTGGTTATCAATCGCCCCTTCCCCCTGGGGCCCCTTTTTATCTGGGAACCATCCTGCGTATCGGATTTTTTAGGGGCCAGCCGGCCACTCCCCGCCACGGGGCCCCAAAAAAAACAGGGCCCTTTTCCCTGGGGAAATAAAACTGACCGCCCTTACTGGTGGCAATTGCAAGCCACTTGTTTACAAACCCCCCCTGGCACTGGTCCCCCCTTTCATCTGGGAACCATCCGGTATGTGGATTTTCAGAGCCAGCGGCCATCCAGCACGGCCCCGAAAAAAACCACGGCCCTTTCCCTCAAAAAACTCCCCCCCCCGCTTTTTGGCTGGCCGATTGCAGGGGGACACTTCCCTCTAATCAAAAAAGCCCAAAGGATTTGGGGCCACCTTTATCTGGAAAACCAAACCGGACGGGTTTTCAGGGGCCAGCGGCCCCTCCCCGCCCCAAAAGGCCCCCCAAACAAACACGCCCCTTTCCCCGGAAAAAACTACCCGCCTTTTGGCTGGGGATTGCGGAGCACTTCCCCATAAACCCCGCCGACTGGCATGGTGCACCTTTCATCTGGAACCATCCTGGTTTGTGGATTTTCAGGGGCCACCGGCCACTCCCCGCCCCAAAGGCCCCAAACAAACCCGGCCCCCTTTTCCCGGAATAAAATGACCTGCCCTTTCTGGTGGAGATTGAGGACCCCCTTCCCCTATCAACCAGCCCGACTGGCTGGTCCACCTTTACTGGGAAAAAATCCGCGTATGTGGGTTTTTAGGGCAGCCGGCACTCCAGCCCGCCCCAAAACAAACCACGGGCCCTTTTCCCCCGGAAGTAAAAAAGACCCGCCATCATTGGCCGGAGATTGCAGGAGCCACTTGCCCCTATCAATCCAGCCCGATCAGCATGGGCCACCTTTCATCTGGGAACCATCCCGCGTTCGTGGATTTCGGACCAGCCGGCCACTCCCCGCCCCAGGCCCCCCAACACAAAACCCCGGCCCTTTTCCCTGGGAAAAAAAATCACCCCCCCCGCTTCTGGCTGGCAGATTGCAGGGGCCACTTCCCTCTATCAAACCCCCTGACTGGCACTGGTGCCCCCTTTATTGGGAAGCACCCTGTGCATCGTGTTTTCAGGAGCCGGCGGCCCTCCCCGCCACACCCCCAAAAAAAAACACGGCCCCCTTTCCTGGCAAACAAAATCACCCCGCCCCGCTTCCCCTGGCAGATTGCAGGAGCCTTTTCCCCCTATCAAACCCCCCCATCGGATTGGGGCCCACCTTTCATCTGGGGAAACCCTCCTGCGCTCGTGGATTTTCAGGAGCCAGGGGGCCAACCCCCCGCCCACAGGCCCCCCAAAATACACTAGACCCCCTTTCCCCGGAATTAAAAATGACCTGCCCATTTCTGGCTGGAGATTGCAGGAGGCCCTTCCCCCTATCAACCAGCCCGCTCGGGGATGGTGCCACCTTTCATCTGGAAACACCCGCGTATCGTGGTTTTTTTAGGACCGCCGGCCATCCCAGCCCCAAGTCCCCAAAAAAAATTACGGCCCTTTTCCCCGGAAGTAAAAAATGCCCCCCCCATCTTTTTGGCTGGCAAATTCGGCCCCCTTTTTCTTCAACCACCCCAATGGGACTGGTCCCCCTTATTGGGAACCCCCCTGGATGGGGATTTTCAGGGGCCCCGGCCCACTCCCCGCCACAGGCCCCCCAACACAAACCCACGGCCTTTTCCTGGAAAAAAAATACCCCCCCTTTTTGGCTGGGGAATTGAGGGCCCTTATATCAAAACCGCCCACTGGACGGTGCCACCTTTCACTGGGACCCTCCGCGTATCGTGGTTTTCGGAGCCCGCCGGCCCCCCCACCACAGGCCCCAAAAAACAAACCCGGCCCCCCTTTTCCCTGAGTTTTTCCCCGCCCTCTCTGGGCTTTCCCCTTTTTCAGCCCCTTTCCTTTTTCCAGGGGCCCCCGGGCCCCGCCCCCCCAATTTTTTTTTTTTTAAACCCTTCCCCAAATGGAATAAAACCCGCGTATCGTTTTGGGTCAGGGACCCCCAAAACTTCCCAAACAGGGCCCCCAACCCCCTTTTTTTTTAAAATTTCAATTTAAAAAACCCCACCGCCCCTCTAGGGGTGCCCCGTTGGCCAGAAAAAATGTTATCAATCCCCCTCAGTCCCATTCACTGAACATCCGGGGTCCCCGGGGGGTTCCCCAACCCTCATCCCCGCCCAGGCCCAAAAACTTCGGCTTTTTCCGGGGGATTCCTCCTTTTCTGCCCCAGTTCAGGGGCCCACTTGCTTTTATCCTTTTCCCGCCCCGAACCTCCCCCCTGGTGCCACCTTCCTGGGAACCATCCTTTTTTTGTTTGGTTTTTTTTTTCCCCGGGGCCCCGGGAAAATTTCCGCACGGCCCCCTCCGGGGCTTTCCCCCATTTCTGCGCCATCCTTTTTCCCCTTTCCCGGGGGCCCTTTGGGGTTTCCCAACCATTTTCCAACCCTCACGGTCACTTTCCCCAATAAGGACCCTGGCGACCCCTTTTGGGGTTTAGACCCCGACTCCTCAACAGGCCCCCCACAACAGCCCTTTTCCCCGGAAGAAAACTACCCCCCCCTCTGGTGGGAATTGCAGAGCCATTTGGTAAAATAAAAACCCGAACTTGCAAGTGCCCCTTTCACTGGGAAAAAATCCTGGTATCCTGGATTTTTAGGGGCAGCGGCCATCCCAGCCACAGGCACCCAAAAAAACACGGCCCTTTTCCTGGAAAAAAATGACCTGCTTCTCTGGCGGCAGATTGCAGGGCCCTTTCCTCTAAAAACCGCCCGATTGGCACTGGTCCACCCCTTTCTGGGAACCATCCGCTATGTGGATTTCAGGAGCCAGCGGGGCCCCTCCCGCCACGCCCCCAAACAAACCACGGCCCTTTTTCCCTGGAAAAAAAAATCCCCCCCCCCTTTGGTGGCATTTGCAGGGCCTTCCCTTTTATCAACCGCCCCCCTTTGCCGGGGGCCACCTTTCATCTGGGGAAAATCCTGCTATGTGGGTTTCAGGGCCAGCCGCCATCCCACCCAAAAGGCCCCCCAACACAACCACGGGCCCTTTTTTCCCGGCAAAAAAAATCACCCCCCCCCGCTTCTGGCTGGCAGATTGAGGAGCATTCCCCCTTTTAAACCAACTACTGGGGACGGTGCCACCCTTTTATTGGGAACACCTGTGATCGTGGATTTCAGGGCCGGCCCCCCCCCCACCACAGGCCCCAAAAAAAACTAGGCCCCTTTTCCCTGGAAAAAAAATTGCCTCCCCTCTGGCTGGCAGATTGCAGGACCCCCTTGCCTCATCAAACCAGCCCGATGGCACGTGCCACCTTGGGGGCTGGGAGCCATCCGCGTAATGTGGGTTTTCAGGAGCCCGCCGGCCTACCCCCCACAATCCCCAAAAAAATCAGGCCCTTTTTCCCCCGGAAATAAAAACTGACCTGCCCATAAATTTGGGGGCACATTTGCAGCAGCCCTTGGTAAAACAAACCTGCCCAACTTGGCCTGGTCCCCTTTCTCTGGGGAAACCCTCCGGGGTATCGTGGATTTTGGAGCCGCCGGCCCCTCCCCGCCACAGGGGCCCCGAACGAAAACCACGGCCCCTTTTCCCTGGCAAACAAAACTAAACCCCCCCCTTCTGGTGGAAAATTTTCGAGCCACTTCCTTTTTTCAAAACCCCCCGACTCGGGGAAATGGGGCACTTTTTACTGGGACCTCCTGCGGGATGTGGGTTTTTTAGGAGCCACCGGGATCCCGCCCCAGGGCCCCCAAAAAAAAAACACGGCCTTTTCCCCTTCGCCCCGCCCCCTTTTTCTGGCTCTTGGGGCCCTTCCCTAAAAAACCCGGCTTCCTGGTTCCACCTTTCCGGGCCACCGCTATTTATTTCAAACCCCCTCCAAACACAGGCCCCAAAAAAAAACCCCGGCCTTTTTGGGAAAAATGGGGTCCCCCAACGGTGGGAATTCAAGGCCCCCCTTGTTTTTCAACCCCCCCGACCACTGGGGCCCCCCTTTCACTGGGAAACCCCTGGGGTTTCTGTTTTAGGAAACACCCCATCCCGCCACAGGCCCCAAAAAAACGGGCCCTTTCCCGGGGGGGAAAAAAACCCGCCCCCTCCTGGCTGGCAATTTTTCGGAAACCCCCTTCTTTCAAAAAAGCCCAACTTGGAGTCCACCTTTACGGGAACCAACCTTTATCTTTAATTTTGGGAGGGCCATCCCCCCAAAGGCCCCAAACCAAAAGGGTTTTTTCCCTGGTTTGCCCCCGCCCTTTTTTGGTCCCAAATTGCAGAGCCCCCTTCCCCTTAATTTCCCCCCGCCCCCGGGCCTGTGCACCTTTATTGGGAAACCATTGGACGTGGATTTTGGAGGCCCCACTCCCAGACACCCCACCCAAAAAAGGCCCCCTTTTCCCCGGAAGTAAAACGACCTGCCCGTATCTGGGTGGAGATTGCGGAGCCCCTTGCCTCTATCAAACCAGCCCGAAATTGGGATGGTCCACTTTTCTGGGAACCCTTTTTGCTATGTGGGGTTTTCAGGGCGCCGGGCCACTCCAGCCCCAGGCCCCAAAACAAAACGGCCCCTTTTTTCCCCGGAAGTAAAATGACCCGCCCATCTGGGGCAAATTTCAGAGCACTTGCCCCACCAACCCCCATGGCCCTGGTGCCCCCCTTTTTATCTGGGAACCATCCCGCGATCGTGGTTTTCAAGCCACCGGCCACTCCCAGCCACGCCCCCAAACAAAAAGGCCCCTTTCCCTAAAAAAAACTACCCGCCCCCCTTTTTGGTGGCAGATTTCAGGAGCCCTCCCCTATCAAACCCAGCCCCTGGATGGGGCCACCCTTTATTTGGGGAAACCCTGGATGTGGTTTTCAGGAGCCCGCGGCCACTTTTCCCAGCCAAGGCCCCCAAACCC
>NW_026993944.1:0-9016 GCF_028769735.1 Zonotrichia leucophrys gambelii
ATCTAAAAGGGCCGTGGGTTTGTTTGGGGGCCTGGTATGGGTGGCCTGCTGGCCATGAAAGCCGGCGCTGGTCGATGAAAGTCGGTCAATTGCCAGATAGGTGGTGAGGCAAGTGCTCTGATGCAGCAGAGTGGCGGTCCTGTTTGCCGAAAAGGGCGTTGTTTTGTGAAGGGCTGTTGTGGGTGGCCGGGCTTGAATCGCACTGCAGGTGTTCCCAGAAATGCCATGTCAGTGGTGTTGAAGGGACGGCTCGGAATGCAGAGTGGGTGCAGTACTGCCAGAAAGGCCGGTGTTTTGGCCGGGTGGAGTGTGTGTCTGAAGCCGTGCAGAGTTCCCAGTAAATGACCAGAGCGGTGGTTAAGAGAAGGGCCCTGCAATCTGCAGCGAAGCGTGGTGTCTCCAGAAAAGGCGTGTTTTTCAGGGAGTCCGGTGTCCTGATCGATAGCGTGGTCCAATAAAGGCACAGTCCAGTGGGGTTGAAGGGAAGTGGTCTGCAATCTGCCAGCAGAAGGAGGTATTTTTCCAGGGAAAAGGGCCGTGTTTTGTTGGGGGCCTGTGGCTGGGTTGGCGCGGTCCTGAAATCCAGATCGCAGTGGTTCCCAATGAAAGGTGGCCAGTCACGCTGGTGAAGAGCAATGGTCTGCATTGCCAGCCAAGGGGGGTCAGTTTTCCAGGAAAAGGGCGTGTTTGTTGCTTGCGGAAGGCCGTGGTCTGATCACGTCGAGGTGGTTCCCGTGAAAGAGCACGCAGTCGGTGGTGAAAGCAGTGGCCTGCAATTGCCAGCCAGATGGCGTCGTTTTATCAGGGAAGGGCCAGTGGTTGGGGACTGTGGGATGGGCGGTGGCTTTCTGAAAACCCGATGCGGATGGTTCCGAGAAAGGTGGCCCATGGAGGTGCGTGGAAGTGGCTCTGCAATTGCACCAATGCAGGAGGGGCGTAGTTTTTTCCAGGAAAAGGGCCGTTTTGTGTTGGGGCCTGTGCTGGGAGTGGCCGCTGGCTCCTGAAAATCCACGATACGCAGGATGGTTCCCAGATGAAAGGGCACCAGTGCCAGTCGGGTGGTTGATAGAGAAGTGGCTCCTGCAATCTGCCAGCCAGATGGGCAGTCAGTTTTACTTCCAGGAAAAGGGCCGTAGTTTTTTGGGCTGTGCTGGGAGTGGCCGGCTGGCTCCTGAAAATCCACGATACGCGATGGTTCCCAGATGAAAGTGGCACCAGTGCCGAGTGGCTGTTGATAGAGGAAGTGCTCCTGCAATCTGCAGCCAGAGCGGGGGTGAGTTTTTTCAGGAAAAGGGCCGTGTTTGTTTGGGGCCTGTGGCTGGGAGTGGCCGGCTGCTCCTGAAAATCCACGATACGCAGGATGGTTCCCAGATGAAAGGTGGCACCAGTGCCGAGTCGGCTGGTTTGATAGGGGAAGTGGCTCCTGCAATCTGCCAGCCAGAAGCGGGCGTAGTTTTTTCCAGGGAAAAGGGCCTGTTTGTGTTGGGGCCTGTGGCTGGAGTGGCCGCTGGCTCCTGAAAATCCACGATACGCAGGATGGTTCCCAGATGAAAGGTGGCACCAGTGCCAGTCGGGCTGGTTGATAGAGCAAGTGGCTCCTGCAATCTGCCAGCCAGAAGGGGCGGTAGTTTTTTCCAGGAAAAGGGCCGTGTTTGTGTTGGGCCTGTGGCTGGGAGTGGCCGCTGGCTCCTGAAAATCCACGATACGCAGGATGGTTCCCAGATGAAAGGTGCACCAGTGCCAGTCGGCTGGTTTGATAGAGAAGTGGCTCCTGCAATCTGCCAGCCAGAGAGGGCAGGTCAGTTTTATTCCAGGGAAAAGGGCCGTAGTTTTTTGGGGCCTGTGGCTGGGAGTGGCCGCTGGCTCCTGAAAATCCACGATACGCAGGATGGTTCCCAGATGAAAGGTGGCACCAGTGCCAGTCGGCTGGTTGATAGAGGCAAGTGGCTCCTGCAATCTGCCAGCCAGAGAGGCGGTAGTTTTCTTCCAGGGAAAAGGGCCGTGTTTTGTTTGGGGCCTGTGGCTGGAGTGGCCGGCTGGCTCCTGAAAATCCACGATACGCAGGATGGTTCCCAGATGAAAGGTGGCACCAGTGCCAGTCGGCTGGTTTGATAGAGGCAAGTGGCTCCTGCAATCTGCCAGCCAGAAGCGGGCAGGTAGTTTTTTCCAGGGAAAAGGGCCGTGGTTTGTGTTGGGGCCTGTGGCTGGGAGTGGCCGGCTGGCTCCTGAAAATCCACGATACGCAGGATGGTTCCCAGATGAAAGGTGGCACCAGTGCCGAGTCGGGCTGGTTTGATAGAGGCAAGTGGCTCCTGCAATCTGCCAGCCAGAAGATGGGCAGGTCAGTTTTACTTCCAGGAAAAGGGCCGTAGTTTGTGTTTGGGGCCTGTGGCTGGGAGTGGCCGGCTGGCTCCTGAAAATCCACGATACGCAGGATGGTTCCCAGATGAAAGGTGGCACCAGTGCCGAGTCGGGCTGGTTTGATAGAGGCAAGTGGCTCCTGCAATCTGCCAGCCAGAAGCGGGGGGTAGTTTTTTTGCCAGGGAAAAGGGCCGTGGTTTGTGTTCGGGGGCCTGTGGCTGGGAGTGGCCGGCTGGCTCCTGAAAATCCACGATACGCAGGATGGTTCCCAGATGAAAGGTGGCACCAGTGCAGTGGGCTGGTTTGATAGAGGCAAGTGGCTCCTGCAATCTGCCAGCCAGATGGGGCAGGTCAGTTTTCTTCCAGGGAAAGGGCCGTAGTTTGTGTTGGGGGCCTGTGGCTGGGAGTGGCCGGCTGGCTCCTGAAAATCCACGATACGCAGGATGGTTCCCAGATGAAAGGTGGCACCAGTGCCGAGTCGGGCTGGTTGATAAGCAAGTGGCTCAATCTGCCAGCCAGATGATGGGCAGGTCAGTTTTACTTCCAGGGAAAATGGCCGTAGTATTTCTTGGGGACCTGTGGCTGGGAGTGGCCGCTGGCTCCTGAAAATCCACGATACGCAGATGGTTCCCAGATGAAAGGTGCACCAGCCGAGTCGCTGGTTTGATAGAGGAAGTGGCTCCTGCAATCTGCCAGCCAGAAGCGGGCGGGTGAGTTTTTGCCAGGAAAAGGCAGTGGTTTGTGTCGGGGCCTGTGGCTGGGAGTGGCCGCTGGCTCCTGAAAATCCACGATACGCAGGATGGTTCCCAGATGAAAGGTTGCACCGGTGCCGAGTCAGGCTGGTTGATATGGGAAGTGCTCCTGCAATCTGCCAGCCAGAGACGGGCAGGTCAGTTTTACTTCCAGGGAAAGGGCCGTAGTTTGTGTTGGGGCCTGTGGCTGGAGTGCCGGCTGGCTCCTGAAAATCCACGATACTCAGGATGGTTCCCAATGAAAGGAGCACAGTGCCGAGTTGGCTGGTTTGATAGGGGAAGTGGCTCCTGCAATCTGCCAGCCAGAAGCGGGGCGTTGATTTTGTTTCCAGGGAAAAGGCCGTGGATTGTGTTCGGGGCCTGTGGCTGGAGTGGCCGCTGGCTCCTGAAAATCCACGATACGCAGGATGGTTCCAGATGAAAGGTGGCACCAGTGCCGAGTCGGGCTGGATTGATAGAGGCAAGGGCTCCTGCAATCTGCCAGCCAGACGGGCAGGTCAGTTTTACTCCAGGGAAAGGGGCCGTAGTTTGTGTTTGGGGCCTGTGGCTGGAGTGGCCGCCGGCTCCTGAAAATCCACGATACGCAGGATGTTCCCAGATGAAGGTGGCACCAGTGCCAGTCGGGCTGGTTCGATAATACCAAGTGGCTCCTGCAATCTGCCAGCCAGATGATGGCAGTCAGTTTTACTTCCAGGGAAACGGGCCGTAGTTTGTGTTTGGGACTGTGGCTGGAGTGGCCGGCTGGCTCCTGAAAATCCACATACGCAGATGGTTCCCAGATGAAAGGTGGCACCAGTGCCAAGTCGGGCTGGTTTGATAGAGGCAAGTGGCTCCTGCAATCTGCCAGCCAGAAGATGGGCAGTCAGTTTTACATCCAGGGAAAAGGGCCGTACTATTTGTTTGGGGACTGTGGCTGGGAGTGGCCGCTGGCTCCTGAAATCACGATACGCAGGATGGTTCCCAGATGAAAGGTGGCACAGTGCCAAGTCGGTGGTTTGATAGAGTAAGTGGCTGCTGCAATCTGCCAGCCAGAGACAGGCAGGTAGTTTTATCCAGGAAAAGGGCCGTAGATTTTTTGGGCCAGTGCTGGAGTGGCCGGCTGGCTCCTGAAAATCCACGATACACAGGATGGTTCCCAGATGAAAGGTGGCACCAGTGCCGAGTCGGGCTGGTTTGATGGACGGAAGTGGCTCCTGCAATCTGCCAGCCAGAAGCGGGGCGGGTGAGTGTTCTTTGCCAGGGAAAAGGGCAGTGGTTTGTGGTCAGGGGCCTGTGGCTGCCAGTGGCCGGCTGGCTCCTGAAAATCCACGACACGCAGGATGGTTCCCAGATGAAAGGTGGCACCAGTGCCAAGTTGGATTGGGTGGAGAGAGCCAGTGTTCCTGCATCTGCCAGCCAGAAGATGGCAGGTCAGTTTTACTCAGGAAAGGGCCATAGTTTGTGTTGGGTCCTGTGGCTGGGAGTGGCCGCTGGCTCCTGAAAATCCACGATACGCAGGATGGTTCCCAATGAAAGGCACAGTGTCGAGTCGGCTGTTTGATAGAGGGAAGTGGCTCCTGCAATCTGACAGCCAAGACGGGTACATTTTTTCAGGAAAAGTGCCGTGTTTTTTTGGGCCTGTGGCTGGGAGTGGCCGGCTGGCTCCTGAAAATCCACGATACGCAGGATGGTTCCCAGATGAAAGGTGGCACCAGTGTCGAGTCGGATGGTTTGATAGAGCAAGTGGTTCCTGCAATCTGCCAGCCAGAAGATGGAGGTCAGTTTTACATGGGAAAGGGCCGTGTTTTGTTTGGGGCCTGTGGCTGGGAGTGGCCGCTGGCTCCTGAAAATCCACGATACGCAGATGGTTCCCAGATGAAAGGTGGCACCAGTGCCGAGTCGGGCTGGTTTGATAGAGCAAGTGGCTCCTGCAATCTGCCAGCCAGAGATGGGCAGGTCAGTTTTACTTCCAGGGAAAAGGGCCGTAGATTGTGTTTGGGGCTGTGGCTGGAGTGGCCGCTGGCTCCTGAAAATCCACGATACGCAGATGGTTCCCAGATGAAAGGTGGCACCAGTGCGAGTCGGGCTGGTTTGATAGAGGCAAGTGGCTCCTGCAATCTGCCAGCCAGAAGATGGGCAGTCAGTTTTACATCCAGGGAAAAGGCCGTAGTATTTGTTTGGGGGCCCGTGGCTGGGAGTGGCCGGCTGGCTCCTGAAAATCCACGATACGCAGGATGGTTCCCAGATGAAAGGTGGCCAGTGCCGAGTCGGGTTTTGGTTTTATAGAGGGAAGTGGCTCCTGCAATCTGCCAGCCAGAAGCGGGGCGGGTGAGTTTTGTTTGCCAGGGAAAAGGGCCGTGGTTTGTGTTCGGGGGCCTGTGGCTGGGAGTGGCCGGCTGGCTCCTGAAAATCCACGATACGCAGGATGGTTCCCAGATGAAAGGTGGCACCAGTACTGAATCGGGCTGGTTTTATAGAGGGAAGTGGCTCCTGCATTCTGCCAGCCACATGCGGGGCGGGTGAGTTTTCTTTGCCAGGGAAAAGTGCCGTGTTTGTGTTCGGGGGCCTGTGGCTGGGAGTGGCCGGCTGGCTCCTGAAAATCCACGATACGCAGGATGGTTCCCAGATGAAAGGTGGCACCAGTGCCGAGTCGGGTTGGTTATATAGAGTGAAGTGGCTGCTCCAATCTGCCAGCCAGAAGCGAGGCGGGTGAGTTTTCTTTGACAGGGAAAAGGGCCGTGGTTTGTGTTCGGGGGCCTGTGGCTGGGAGTAGCCAGCTGGCTCCTGAAAATCCACGATACGCAGGATGGTTCCCAGATGAAAGGTGGCACCAGTGCCGAGTCGGGCTGGTTTGATAGAGGGAAGTGGCTCCTGCAATCTGCCAGCCAGATGACGGGCACGTCAGTTTTACTTCCAGGGAAAAGGGCCGTAGTTTGTGTTTGGGACCTGTGGCTGGGAGTGGCCGGCTGGCTCCTGAAAATCCACGATACGCAGGATGGTTCCCAGATGAAAGGCGGCAGAAGTGCCAATTCGGACGGCTTTGATAGTAGAAAGTGGGTCCTGCCAACAACCATCCAGAAGAGGGGCATCTCAGTTTTTTTTCTATGGGAAAGCCCGTGGTTTGTGTTTGGGGGCCTGTGGCTGGGAGTGGCCGGCTGGCTCCTGAAAATCCACGATACGCAGGATGGTTCCCAGATGAAAGGTGGCACCAGTGCCAAGTCGGGCTGGTTTGATAGAGGCAAGTGGCTCCTGCAATCTGCCAACCAGAAGATGGGCACGTCAGTTTTACTTCCAGGGAAAAGGGCCGTAGTATTTCTTTGGGGACCTGTGGCTGGGAGTGGCCATCTGGCTCCTGAAAATCCACAATACGAAGGATGGTTCCCAGATGAAAGGTGGCACCAGTGCCGAGTTGGTCTGGTTTGATAGAGGCAAGTGGCTCCTGCAATCTGCCAGCCAGAAGCGGGGCGGGTGAGTTTTTTTTCCAGGGAAAAGGGCCGTGGTTTGTGTTCGGGGGCCTGTGGCTGGGAGTGGCCGGCTGGCTCCTGAAAATCCACGATATGCAGGATGGTTCCCAGATGAAAGGTGGCACCAGTGCCAAGTTGGGGTGGTTTGAGAGAGCCAAGTGGTTCCTGCAATCTGCCAGCCAGAAGATGGGCAGGTCAGTTTTACTTCCAGGGAAAGGGGCCGTAGTTTGTGTTTGGGGGCTGTGGCTGGGAGTGGCCAGCTGGCTCCTGAAAATCCACGATACGCAGGATGGTTCCCAGATGAAAGGTGGCACCAGTGCCAAGTCGGGCTGGTTTGATAGAGGCAAGTGGCTCCTGCATTCTGCCAGCCAGATGACGGGCAGGTCAGTTTTACTTCCAGGGAAAAGGGCCGTAGTATTTGTTCGGAGACCTGTGGCTGGGAGTGGCCGGCTGGCTCCTGAAAATCCACGATACGCAGGATGGTTCCCAGATGAAAGGTGGCACCAGATCCGAGTCAGACTGGTTTGATAGAGGGAAGTGGCTCCTGCAATCTGCCAGCCAGAAGCGGGGCGGGTGAGTTTTGTTTGCCAGGGAAAATGGCCGTGGTTTGTGTTCGGGGCCTGTGGCTGGGAGTGGCCGGCTGGCTCCTGAAAATCCACGATACGCAGGATGGTTCCCAGATGAAATGTGGCACCAGTGCCACGTCGGGCTGGTTTGATAGAGTGAAGTGGCTCCTGCAATCTGCCAGCCAGAAGATGGGCAGGTCAGTTTTACTTCCTGGGAAAAGGGCCGTAGTATATCTTTGGGGACCTGTGGCTGGGAGTGGCCGTCTGGCTCCTGAAAATCCACGATACGCAGGATGGTTCCCAGATGAAAGGTGGCACCAGTGCCAAGTCGGGCTGGTTTGATAGAGGCATGTGGCTCCTGCAATCTGCCAGCCAGAAGATGGGCAGGTCAGTTTTACATCCAGGGAAAAGGGCCGTAGTATTTGTTTGGGGGGCTGTGGCTGGGAGTGGCCGTCTGGCTACTGAAAATCCACAATACGCAGGATGGTTCCCAGATGAAAGGTGGCACCAGTGCCGAGTCTGACTGGTTTGATATGGGGAAGTGGCTCCTGCAATCTGCCAGCCAGGAGCGCGGCGGGTGAGTTTTCTTTGCCAGGAAAAAGGGCCGTGGTTTGTGTTCGGGGCCTGTGGCTGGGAGTGGCCGGCTGGCTCCTGAAAATCCACGATACGCAGGATGGTTCCCAGATGAAAGGTGGCACCAGTGCCAAGTCGGGCTGGATTGATAGAGGCAAGTGGCTCCTGCAATCTGCCAGCCAGATGACGGCCAGGTCAGTTTTACTTCCAGGGAAAAGGGCCGTAGTATTTGTTTGGGTACCTGTGGCTGGGAGTGGCCGGCTGGCTCCTGAAAATCCACGATACGCAGGATGGTTCACAGATGAAATGTGGCACCAGTGCCGAGTCGGACTGGTTTGATAGAGGGAAGTGGCTCCTGCAATCTGCCAGCCAGAAGCGGGGCGGATGAGTTTTGTTGGCCATGGAAATGGGCTGTGGTTTTTGTTCGGGGGCCTGTGGCTGGGAGCGGCCTGTTGGCTCCTGAAAATCCACGATACGCAGGATGGTTCCCAGATGAAAGGTGGCACCAGTACTGAGTCGGGCTGGTTTTATAGAGGGAAGTGGCTCCTGCATTCTGCCAGCCAGAAGCGGGGCGGGTGAGTTTTCTTTGCCAGGGAAAAGTGCCGTGGTTTGTGTTCGGGGGCCTGTGGCTGGGAGTGGCCGGCTGGCTCCTGAAAATCAACGATACGCAGGATGGTTCCCAGATGAAAGGTGGCACAAGTGCCGAGTCGGGCTGGTTTGATAGAGTGAAGTGGCTCCTCCAATCTGCCAGGCAGAAGCGGGGCGGGTGAGTTTTGTTTGCCAGGGAAAAGGGCCGTGATTTGTGTTCGGGGGCCTGTGGCTGGGAGTGGCCGGCTGGCTCCTGAAAATCCACGATACGCAGGATGGTTCCCAGATGAAAGGTGGCACCAGTGCCAAGTTGGACTGGTTGGAGAGAGCCAAGTGGTTCCTGCATTCTGCCAGCCAGAAGATGGGCAGGTCAGTTTTACTTCCAGGGAAAGGGGCCGTAGTTTTGTTTGGGGGCCTGTGGCTGGGAGTGGCCGGCTGGCTCCTGAAAATCCACGATACGCAGGATGGTTCCCAGATGAAACGTGGCAGCAGTGTCGAGTCGGGCTGGTTTGATAGAGGGAAGTGGCTCCTGCAATCTGCCAGCCAGAAGCAGGGTGGGTAAGTTTTGTTTGCCAGGGAAAAGGGCCGTGGTTTTTCTTCGGGGGCCTGTGGCTGGGAGTGGCCGGCTGGCTCCTGAAAATCCACGATACACAGGATGGTTCCCAGATGAAAGGTGGCACCAGTGCCAAGTCGGGCTGGTTTGATAGAGGCAAGTGGCTCCTGCAATCTGCCA
>NW_026993945.1:0-9013 GCF_028769735.1 Zonotrichia leucophrys gambelii
CAGGGAAAGGGCCTTTTGTTTGGGGCCTTGGGTGGGTGGCCGGCTCTCCTGAAATCCACGATACGCAGGATGGTTCCCAGATAAAGGTGGGCACCAGGCGAGTCGGGGTTGATAGAGGAATGCTCCTGCAAAACTGCCCCCAGAAGGGGGGGGTAGTTTTTTTCAGGGAAAAGGGCCGGTTTGTGTTGGGGCGTGGGTGGGAGTGGCCTGGGCCCCAAAATCCACGAAACCCGGGGGTTCCCAGAAAAGGTGGGACCAAAGGGCCAGGGGCTGGTTTAAGAGGAAGTTTCCGCAATCTGCCAGCCAAAGGGCGGTGTTTTTTTCCAGGGGAAAAAGGGGGGGTTTGTTTGGGGCCCGTGGGGAGTGGCCGCGGCCCCTGAAAATCCCCGATACGCAGGGTGGGTTCCCAGATGAAAGGGCACAGTGCCAAATGGGGGTTGATAAAAGGGCTTCCCGAATTGCCACCAGAGGGGGTAGTTTCTTTTCCCGGAAAAAGGGGCCCTGTTTTTTTGGGGCGTGGGTGGAGTGGCCGGCTGGTCCCAAAAACCAGGAACGGATGGTTCCCAGATGAAAGTGGGACCAGTCCATCGGGGGGTTTTTAAGAAGTGGTCCTGCAATCTGCCACCAAAAAAGGGGCGGTGTTTTTCCAGGGAAAAGGGCCTGGGTTTTTTTGGGGCCTGTGGCTGGGAGTGCCGGCTGGCTCCTGAAAATCCACGATACGGCAGGATGGTTCCCAGATGAAAGGTGGCACCAGTGCCTATGGGCGGTTTGATAACAAGTGGCTCCTGCAATTTGCCAGCCAGAAATGGGCGGGTAGTTTTTTCCAGGGAAAAGGGGCCGTGTTTTTTTGGGGCCTGTGCGGAGTGGCGCTGGCCCTGAAAATCCACGATACGCAGGATGGTTCCCAGAGAAAGGGGGCACAGTGCCAGTGGCGGTTTTAAAGGCAAGTGGTCCTGCAATCTTCCAGCCAGAAGAGGGGGGGGGTGTTTTTATTTCCAGGGAAAGGGCCGTAGTTTTGGTTTGGGGCCTGTGGCTGGGAGTGGCCGCTGGCCCCCTGAAAATCCACGATACGCAGGATGGTTCCCAGATGAAAGGGGCACCCGTGCCAGTTCGGGCTGGTTTGATAAGAAGTGGCTCCTGCAATCTGCCAGCCGAAGATGGGAGGTGTTTTAATTCCAGGGAAAAGGCCGTGTTTGTGTTCGGGGCCTGTTGCTGGAGTGGCCGGCTGGCTCCTAAAATTTCCCCGATACGCAGGATGGTTCCCAGATGAAAGGTGGCACCAGTGCGAGTCGGGCTGGTTTGATATGAGCAAGTGGCTCCTGCAATCTGCCAGCCAGAAGCGGGGCTGGGTGAGTTTTTTGCCAGGGAAAAGGGCCGTGGTTTGTGTTCGGGGCCGTGTGGCTGGGAGTGGCCGGCTGGCTCCTGAAAATCCACGATACGCAGGATGGTTCCCAGATGAAAGGTGGCACCAGTGCCGAGTCGGGCTGGTTGATAGAGCAAGTGGCTCCTGCAATCTGCCAGCCAGATGCGGGCAGGTCAGTTTTACTTCCAGGGAAAAGGGCCGTAGTTTGTGTTTGGGGCCTGTGGCTGGGAGTGGCCGGCTGGCTCCTGAAAATCCACGATACGCAGGATGGTTCCAGATGAAAGGTGGCACCAGTTTCCGAGTCGGGCTGGTTTTATAGAGGGAAGGGCTCCTGCAATCGCCAGCCAGAAGCGGGGGGTGATTTTCTTTGCCAGGGAAAAGGCCGTGGTTTGTGTTCGGGGGCCCGTTTGGGTGGGGGTGGCCGCTGGCTCCTGAAAATCCCCGATACGCCCGGATGGTTCCCAGATGAAAGGTTGGGACCAGTGCCAGTCGGGGTGGTTATATAGGAAGTGGCTCCTGCAATCTGCCAGCCAGAAGCGGGGCGGTAGTTTTGTTCCAGGGGAAAGGGTGTTTGTGTCGGGGCTGGGGTGGGGGGGCGGCTCTGTTTCCCAAAAAGGGGTTACCAAAGGGGGCCCAGGAAAGGGGGTTGGGTAGGGCGGGCTCTGCAAGCAGGGTTGGCCAGTTTTTCCGGTTGGGGGTTTTTTGGGGGATGGGCCGGTTTGTCCTGAAACCCTTCGGGGGTTCCCATGAAAGTGCCACGTCCAGTGGTGATTGTAGAGGCAAGTGGCTCCTCATGCCAGCCGATGAGGGTTTTTTCCGGGAAAAGGGGCCTTGCGGGGGCCTTTGGGGGGAGGGGGGCCTGTTATGTGGGGCGGTTCTCCCGTGAATAGGCCGTGATTCCCCAAAGGGGGGAATCAGTGGGTTTCCCGGGCGTTGGAAGGTCCATTTCCGGAAGGGCCCGGGTTTTGGGGCGGGGGGCCGGGAAAAGAAGTGGTCCGATGGGTGGCCTGGGGGTTTGAAAAATTTGCAATTCCCGAAGAAAGGGGGTTTTGAGAAAGGCGGTTTTTGGGGGGTGGATGGGGGGCCTGAAAAATAGGTTTTCCCAGAAAATTTGGCCGTGTTGGGGGTTTAAGGAGTGGTTCGCTGGCCGAAATCAGGTCATTTTCCAAAAGGTGTTTTTGGGGCGGCTGGTTCCCCTTTTTCCCGAACCAATGTTCCCGTAAGTTTGGGGGGGTGGGTTCCGGGGTGCCAAAGCGGGGGTAGTTTTTCCCGGAAAATTTTTGGGGTGGGAGTGGGGCCAAATTCCCGTCAGGTGGTTAATATAAGGGGGTCGATGGCGGAAGGGGGGTGTTTTGGGCCCGACGGGGGGGTTGTTTTTGCCGGGGGGTTTGGGGCCCCCGGGGCGGCGGCCCGAAAATCCATCACCGGGGGGGGGCCGGGGAAGAAGGCCTGTTGGCCAGGGAGGTTTTTTTCGGAAAGGCCTGTTTTTGGGGGCGTGCTATTTCCCGGGCCAATCCCGAGGTTCCCAATGAAAGGGCCAGGCCGAGTCTGTGAAGAGGGCAAGGGCCCCGCCCAAAAACGAGGTTTTACTTCCAGGAAAAGGCCTAGTTTGTGTTTGGGGGCGTGGTGGGGCCGGCGTTAAACCAAGGGAAGTAAGGGCCCCGGGGGTGTTTAAAAGGGGGGCCTTTCAACGAAGGGCGGGGTTTTTTGGAGGAAAGGTTTTTGGGGGGTTTGGGGGGCGGCCCAAAACCCTACGCGGATGGTTCCAGATGAAGGGGCCAGGGGTGGTTTAAAAGTGGCCTCAAGCAGCCAGAGGGGGAGTTTGTTTCCAGGAAAAGGGGTTTTGTTGGGGTGGGGGGGGCCCCCAAAACCCGATCCGATGGGAAAATGCAAAAAAAAAAAAAAAAAAAAAAAAAAAAAAAAAAAAAAAAAAAAAAAAAAAAAAAAAAAAAAAAAAAAAAAAAAAAAAAAAAAAAAAAAAAAAAAAAAAAAAAAAAAAAAAAAAAAAAAAAAAAAAAAAAAAAAAAAAAAAAAAAAAAAAAAAAAAAAAAAAAAAAAAAAAAAAAAAAAAAAAAAAAAAAAAAAAAAAAAAAAAAAAAAAAAAAAAAAAAAAAAAAAAAAAAAAAAAAAAAAAAAAAAAAAAAAAAAAAAAAAAAAAAAAAAAAAAAAAAAAAAAAAAAAAAAAAAGCCAGGGGGGTAGTTTTTTTCAGGGAAAAGGCCGTGTTTGTTTGGGGCTGTTGGAGGGCGGCTGGCTCTGAAAATCACGATACCAGGATGGTTCAGAGAAAGGTGGCACCAGTGCGAGTGGGCTGTTGATATGGGAGTGCCCTGCAATTGCCAGCAAGCGGGGGTTTTGTTTGCAGGGAAAAGGGCCGGGTTTGTGTTGGGCTGTGCTGGAGTGGCCGGCTGCTCCTGAAAATCCACGTACGCAGGATGTTCCCAGATGAAGGTGGCCCAGTGCGAGTCGGGTGTTGATAGGGATGCTCTCAATCCCAGCAGAGCGGGGGGGGTATTTTGTTTGCAGGAAAAGGGCCGTGGTTGTGTCGGGGGCCTGTTGGAGGGCCGGCTGGCTCTAAAATCCGATACGCAGGATGTTCCCAATGAAAGTGCAAGTGCGGTCGGGTTGATAGGGGAAGTGGTCAATTGCCAGCAAAGGGGGCGGGTGAGTTTGTTGCAGGGAAAAGGGCCGTGGTTTGTGTTCGGGGCCGTGGCTGGAGTGGCCGGGGCTCCTGAAAATCCACGATCGCAGGATGGTCCCAGTGAAAGGTGCACAGTGCCGGTCGGGTGGATTGATAGAGGCAGTGGCTCCTCAATCTGCAGCAGATGACGAGGTCAGTTTACTTCAGGAAAGGGCCGGTTTGTGTTTGGGGGCCTGTGGTGGGAGGCGCGCTCCTGAATCCACGATACCAGATGGTCCAGATGAAGGTGACCAGTGCAGGGGGTTTGATGAGGCAAGTGCTCCTCAATCTGCAGCAGAAGGGGGTAGTTTTTTCAGGGAAAAGGACCGTGTTTGTTGGGGCCGTGCTGGGAGTGGCCGTGGTCCTGAAAATCCCAAAACCCAATTTTTCCCAAGAATGGCACCGCCCCAGTGGGGGGTTTGAAATGGGTCCGCAATCTGCCAGCCAGAGGGGGTTAGTTTTTTCCCGGGGAAAGGGCCTGTTTTGTTGGGGGCCGTGTGGGGGGTGCGGGTGGGTCAAAATCCCGATACCCGGATGGTTCCCCAAAGAAGGGGCACCCGGCCAGTGGCTGGTTTATAAATGGCTCCCCAAACTGCCACCAAGGGGCGTAGTTTTTTCCCGGAAAAAGGGCGTGGTTTGTTGGGGCTTGGGTGGGAGTGCCGGTGGTCCTGAAAATCCCCAACGCGGGTGGTTCCCAAAGAAAGGTGGCACCGTCCATCGGGGGTTGATAGGCAAGTGCTCCCGCAAACGCACCGAAATGAGATTTTCTTCCAGGGAAAGGGGAGTTTGTTTGGGGGGTGGTGGAGTGGCCGGGGTTTTTGAAAACCCCGAAGCATGGCACCATGCGATCGGGCGTGGTTGATAGGTGCAAGTGGCTCCTGCAATCTGCCAGCCAGATGACGGCAGGTCAGTTTACTTCCAGGGAAAAGGCCGTAGTTTGTTTGGGCCTGTGCTGGAGTGGCCGCTGCTCCTGAAAATCCGACGATACGCAGATGGTTCCCAGATGAAAGGTGGCACCAGTGCCGAGTCGGGCTGGTTTGATAGAGGCAAGTGGCTCCTGCAATCTGCCAGCCAGATAGAGGGCAGGTCAGTTTTACTTCCAGGGAAAAGGGCCGTAGTTTGTGTTTTGGGGGCCTGTGGCTGGGAGTGGCCGCTGGCTCCTGAAAATCCACGATACGCAGGATGGTTCCCAGATGAAAGGTGGCACCAGTGCCGAGTCGGGCTGGTTTGATAGAGGCAAGTGGCTCCTGCAATCTGCCAGCCAGAATGCGGGGGTAGTTTTTTTGCCAGGGAAAAGGGCCGTGGTTTGTGTTGGGGCCTGTGGCTGGGAGTGGCCGGCTGGCTCCTGAAAATCCACATACGCAGGATGGTTCCCAGATGAAAGGTGGCACCAGTGCCGAGTCGGGCTGGTTTGATAGAGGCAAGTGGCTCCTGCAATCTGCCAGCCAAAGCGGGCGGTCAGTTTTACTTCCAGGGAAAAGGCCGTGTTTTGTTTGGGGCCTGTGGCTGGGAGTGCCGCTGGCTCCTGAAAATCCACGATACGCAGGATGGTTCCCAGATGAAAGGTGGCACCAGTGCCAGTCGGCTGGTTTGATAGAGGAAGTGGCTCCTGCAATCTGCCAGCCAGATGACGGCAGGTCAGTTTTTTCCAGGGAAAAGGGCCGTAGTTTTGTTTGGGCCTGTGGCTGGGAGTGGCCGCTGGCTCCTGAAAATCCACGATACGCAGGATGGTTCCCAGATGAAAGGTGGCACCAGTGCCGAGTCGGGCTGGTTTGATAGAGGCAAGTGGCTCCTGCAATCTGCCAGCCAGAAGAGGGCAGGTCGTTTTATTTCCAGGGAAAAGGGCCTTGATTTGTATTAGGGGCCTGTGGCTGGGAGTGGCCGGCTGGCTCCTGAAAATCCACGATACGCAGGATGGTTCCCAGATGAAAGGTGGCACCAGTGCCAAGTCGGGCTGGTTTGATAGAGGCAAGTGGCTCCTGCAATCTGCCAGCCAGAAGCGGGCAGGTCAGTTTTTTCCAGGAAAAGGGCCGTAGTTTGTGTTTCGGGGCCTGTGGCTGGGAGGGCCGGCTGGCTCCTGAAAATCCACGATACGCAGGATGGTTCCCAGATGAAAGGTGGCACCAGTGCCGAGTCGGGCTGGTTTGATAGGGCAAGTGGCTCCTGCAATCTGCCAGCCAGAAGCGGGGGTTAGTTTTATTGCCAGGGAAAAGGGCCGTGGTTTGTGTTTGGGGGCCTGTGGCTGGGAGTGGCCGGCTGGCTCCTGAAAATCCACGATACGCAGGATGGTTCCCAGATGAAAGGTGGCACCAGTGCCGAGTCGGGCTGGTTTGATAGAGGAGAGTGGGTCCTGCAATCTGCCAGCCAGAAGCGGGCGGGTAGTTTTTTGCCAGGGAAAAGGGCCGTGGTTTGTGTTCGGGGCCTGTGGCTGGGAGTGGCCGGCTGGCTCCTGAAAATCCACGATACGCAGGATGGTTCCCAGATGAAAGGTGGCACCAGTGCCAAGTCGGCTGGATTGATAGAGGCAAGTGGCTCCTGCAATCTGCCAGCCAGATGACGGGCAGGTCAGTTTTACTTCCAGGGAAAAGGGCCGTGTTTGTGTTCGGGGCCTGTGGCTGGGAGTGGCCGGCTGGCTCCTGAAAATCCACATACGCAGGATGGTTCCCAGATGAAAGGTGGCACCAGTGCCGAGTCGGGCTGGTTTGATAGAGGCAAGTGGCTCCTGCAATCTGCCAGCCAGAACGGGCGGTAGTTTTTTGCCAGGGAAAAGGGCCGTGTTTGTGTTCGGGGCCTGTGGCTGGGAGTGGCCGGCTGGCTCCTGAAAATCCACGATACGCAGGATGGTTCCCAGATGAAAGGTGGCACCAGTGCCGAGTCGGCTGGTTTGATAGAGGCAAGTGGCTCCTGCAATCTGCCAGCCAGAAGCGGGCGGTGAGTTTTTTTGCCAGGGAAAAGGGCCGTGGTTTGTGTTCGGGGCCTGTGGCTGGAGTGGCCGGCTGGCTCCTGAAAATCCACGATACGCAGATGGTTCCCAGATGAAAGGTGGCACCAGTGCCGAGTCGGCTGGATTGATAGAGGCAAGTGGCTCCTGCAATCTGCCAGCCAGATGAGGGCAGGTCAGTTTTTACTTCCAGGAAAAGGGCCGTAGTTTGTGTTTGGGGCCTGTGGCTGGGAGTGGCCGCTGGCTCCTGAAAATCCACGATACGCAGGATGGTTCCCAGATGAAAGGTGGCACCAGTGCCGAGTCGGGCTGGTTTGATAGAGGCAAGTGGCTCCTGCAATCTGCCAGCCAGATACGGGCAGGTCAGTTTTACTTCCAGGGAAAAGGGCCGTAGTTTGTGTTGGGGCCTGTGGCTGGGAGTGGCCGGCTGGCTCCTGAAAATCCACGATACGCAGGATGGTTCCCAGATGAAAGGTGGCACCAGTGCCAGTCGGGCTGGTTTGATAGAGGCAAGTGGCTCCTGCAATCTGCCAGCCAGAAGAGGGCGGTGAGTTTTTTTGCCAGGGAAAAGGGCCGTGGTTTGTGTTGGGGGCCTGTGGCTGGGAGTGGCCGGCTGGCTCCTGAAAATCCACGATACGCAGGATGGTTCCCAGATGAAAGGTGGCACCAGTGCCAAGTCGGGCTGGTTTGATAGAGGCAAGTGACTCCTGCAATCTGCCAGCCAGAAGCGGGCGGTCAGTTTTCTTGCCAGGGAAAAGGGCCGTGGTTTGTGTTCGGGGGCCTGTGGCTGGGAGTGGCCGGCTGGCTCCTGAAAATCCACGATACGCAGGATGGTTCCCAGATGAAAGGTGGCACCAGTGCCGAGTCGGGCTGGTATTGATAAGGCAAGTGGCTCCTGCAATCTGCCAGCCAGAAGGGGCAGGTCAGTTTTACTTCCAGGGAAAAGGGCCGTAGTTTGTGTTGGGGCCTGTGGCTGGAGTGGCCGGCTGGCTCCTGAAAATCCACGATACGCAGGATGGTTCCCAGATGAAAGGTGGCACCAGTGCCGAGTCGGGCTGGTTTGATAGAGGAAGTGGCTCCTGCAATCTGCCAGCCAGAAGAGGGCGGTAGTTTTTTTGCCAGGGAAAAGGGCCTGGTTTGTGTTGGGGGCCTGTGGCTGGGAGTGGCCGGCTGGCTCCTGAAAATCCACGATACGCAGGATGGTTCCCAGATGAAAGTGGGCACCAGTGCCAGTCGGGCTGGTTTGATAGAGGCAAGTGGCTCCTGCAATCTGCCAGCCAGAACGGGCGGTCGTGAGTTTTCTTGCCAGGGAAAAGGGCCGTGTTTTGTTTGGGGCCTGTGGCTGGGAGTGGCCGGCTGGCTCCTGAAAATCCACGATACGCAGGATGGTTCCCAGATGAAAGGTGGCACCAGTGCCAAGTCGGCTGGTTTGATAGAGGGAAGTGGCTCCTGCAATCTGCCAGCCAGAACGGGCAGGTCAGTTTTACTTGCCAGGAAAAGGGCCGTGGTTTGTGTTCGGGGCCTGTGGCTGGGAGTGGCCGGCTGGCTCCTGAAAATCCACGATACGCAGGATGGTTCCCAGATGAAAGGTGGCACCAGTGCCGAGTCGGGCTGGTTTGATAAGGGGAAGTGGCTCCTGCATCTGCCAGCCAGAAGAGGGGGTTAGTTTTTTCCAGGGAAAGGGCCGTGGGTTTTTTTTGGGGGACTGTGCTGGGAGTGGGCCCGCTGGCTCCTGAAAATCCACGATTTCGCAGGTGGTTCCAGATGAAAGGTGGCACCGTGCCCAGCCCGGGGTGGTTTTTAGGGGAAGTGGCTCCTGCATCTGCCAGCCGAAGCGGTGGGGTTAGTTTTTTTCCAGGGAAAAGGGCCGTGGGTTTTGTTGGGGGCCTGTGTTTGGGAGTGGCCGGCTGGGTCCTGAAAATCCACGATACCAGGATGGTTCCAGATGAAAGGTGGCACCAGTGCCGAGTCGGGCGGGTTTGATATGGGAAGTGGCTCCTTCAATCTGCCAGCCAAGAAGCGGGGGGTGAG
>NW_026993946.1:0-9010 GCF_028769735.1 Zonotrichia leucophrys gambelii
AAAACCCGGCCCTTTTTTCCTTTTTGAAACTGACCTGCCCTATCTGGGTGGGGAATTTTCAGGAGCCCTTGTCATCACTCCCCCACTGGCACGGGGGCCACCTTTTTATCGGGGAAACCCTCCTCATACATTTTACGAAACCAGCCGGGCCCCTCCCAGCCACAGCCCCCAAACAAACCACGGCCCCTTTTCCCTGGAATAAAAAAGACCCCCCAACTGGGTGGCAGATTGCAGGAGCCACTTTCCTCTATCAAACCAGCCCGACTGGCACTGGGGCCCCTTTCCCCGGAACCATCCGTACGTTTTTCAGGGGCCCCCCGGCCACTCCCCCACAGGCCCCCAAAAAAAAACTCGGCCCTTTTTCCCGGAATAAAACGACCTGCCCATCATCTGGCGGGGAATTGCAAGCCTTTTTATCAAACCACCCACTTGGCCTGGTGCCAAACCTTTTATCTTGGAACCATCCTGCTATCATGATTTCAGGAGCCACGGGCCACCCCACCACGGGCCCCCAAACAAAACCACGGCCCTTTTCCCTGGAAAAAAACTCCCCCCCCGCTCTGGGTGCAGATTGCAAAAACACGCCCTTCAAACCCGCCGACTGGCACTGGTGCCACCTTCATCTGGGGAAACCTCCTGGTTTCCCTGGTTTTTTAGGAGCCGCCGGCCACCCCAGCCCAGGCCCCCAAAAAAAACTACGGGCCCTTTTCCCTGAATAAAACTGACCTGCCCGCTCTGGCTGGGAGTTGCCGGGCCACTCCCTATCAAAACCACCCGACCCACTGGTGCCCCCCTTTCTTTGGGGGGGCCCCAGCGTTTGTGGGTTTTTTAGGCCCCGGCCACCCCCCACAGGCCCCCGAACACAACCACGGCCCTTTTTTCCCTGGCAAACAAAACTTAACCCCCCTTCTGGGTGGGGAAAAACAGGGGCCACTTTCCCCTACAAACCAGCCGACTTGCACTGGGGCCACCTTTTCTGGGAAAACCCCCCCCGTAAAGTGATTTTTAGGAGCCAGCCGGGCCACTCCCACCAAAGCCCCCCAAAAAACCACGGCCCTTTTCCCCGGAATTTAAAAGACCCCCCCTCACGGGTGGCACATTTAGAGCCACTTTTAAAATAAAACAGCCCAAATTTGGGCACTGGTCCACCTTTCACTGGGAACCACCTGCGATGTGGATTTTCAGGAGCCAGCCGCCCAAACTCCCAGCCCCAGGCCCCCCAAACAAAAACGGCCCTTTTCCCTGGAATAAACTGACCTGCCCGTATTTCTCTGGCAGATTTCAGGAGCCACTTCCTCATCACTCCAGCCCGATTTGGGCCGGGGGCCACCTTTTATCTGGGGAACATCCTTTTCGTGGATTTTCAGGGGCCAGCCGCCCTCCAGCCACAGGCCCCCAAAACAAAACACGGCCCTTTTCCCCGGAAAAAAACTAACCCCCCCGCTCTGGGGGAATTGCAGAGCCACTTCCTCATCACCAGCCCGCCGACGGGCCACCTTTCATCGGGAACAAACCCCGATGGGATTTTCGGAGCCAACCCGGGCCATCCCACCCAAAGGCCCCCAACAAAACCCCGGCCCTTTTCCCCCGGAAAAAAACAACCCCCCCTTCTGTTGAAAATTGCAGGAGCCACTTTCTTCAAACCACCCACTGCATGGGGCCACCTTTTATCGGGGAAACCCCCTGCTATTGTGGGTTTTCAGGGGCCGCCGCCACCCCAGCCACAGGCACCCCCAAAAAAAAAACACGGGCCCCCTTTCCCGGGTTAAACCGACCTGCCCCTCTACTGGAGATTGCAAACCACTTGGGTCTCTCAAAACCCCCCACTTGGCATGGGGGGGGGCCACCTTATCTGAACCACCGCGTACGGGGGTTTTAGGGGCCACCGGCCCCCCCCAGCCACAGCCCCCAAAAAAAAAACACGCCCTTTTTCCCCGGAAGTAAAAACTACCTCCCATTCTGGCTGGGAATGCAGAGCCTCTTTTAAAACAAACCCCCCAAATTGGCCCGGTGCCACCTTTTATCTGGGAACCATCCTGCTACGTGGAATTTTTCCCGGAGCCACCGGGAAATCCCAGCCCCAGGGCCCCCAAACAAACCAGCCCTTTTTCCCCGAATTAAACTGACCTGCCCCCCATCCGGCTGGGAGATTGCAGGAGCCACTTGCCTCTATCAACCACCCGACCTGGCCTGTGCACCTTTCTCTGGAAACCACCTGCTACGGTTTTTCAGACCACCCCACTCCCACCCCAGGCCCCAACCAAAAAACGGCCCTTTTCCCTGGCAAACAAAAATAAACCCCCCCGCTTTTTTGGCTGGCAGATTGCAGGACCCCTTCCTCTATCAAAACCCCGACTTGGCACTGGGGCCACCTTTCTTGAACCACCCGAAAAGGGATTTTCAAGACCAGCCGGCCCTCCCACCAAAACCCCAAAAAAAACTACGGCCCCTTTTCCCCGGGAATTAAAAAAGACCTGCCCTCATCTGGCTGGCACATTTCAGCCCACTGGTAATATTAAACAGCCCCAAATTGGCACGTCCAAAACCCTTTCCGGAACCATCCCGGATCGTGGGTTTTTTAGGGGCCACCGCCACTCCCAGCCCCCCCCCCCCCCAACACAAACTACGGCCCTTTTCCCCGGAAGTTTACACCTGCCCTATTTTGGCTGGAAAAATTTCAGGAGCCACTTGCCCCTTTCAATCCCGCCCAAACCGGGGCGGGGCCACTTTATCTGGGAACCACCGTGTTTCGTGGATTTTCGGACCACCGGCCCCTCCACCACAGGGCCCCCAACAAAACCACGGCCCTTTTCCCGGAACAAAAAACCCCCCCCGCTTCGGCGGAAAATTGCGGACCAGTTCTCACAAACAGCCCCCTTGCAGGGGCCACCTTTCACTGGGAACCATCGCGTATTTGGGTTTTCAGGAGCTGCCGGCCACCCCCAGCCAGGGCCCCCCCAAAAAACACGGGCCCTTTCCCTGGAAAAAACACCGCCCCCTGGCGGGCAATTGCAGGAGCCCCCTTTCTTTAAAACCCCCCGCGGCCCGGCCACATTTTATCTGGGGAAACCCCCTGCTATCGTGGTTTTCAGGGAGCCAGCCGCCACTCCCACCACAGGGCCCCCAAAAAAAAACTACGGCCCCTTTCCCCGGAATTTAAAAAGACCTGCCTCATTGCGGGTATTTCAAAACCACTTGGCTCCCTTTAAACCCCCGACTTGGGACTGGTGCCAAAAATTTTTTGGAACCATCCGCGACATGGATTTTCAGGAGCCAGCCGGCCATCCAGCCACCCCCCAAACACAAAACCCCCCTTTTCCCTGCAAAAAAACTACCCCGCCCCCTTTTTGCTGCAGATTCAAGCACTTTTTAAAACAAAACCGCCTATGGCACTGGCCACCTTTCATTGGAACCATCCTGGTTTTCGTGGATTTTCAGGGGCCCCGCCGGGCCCCCCCGCCACAGGCCCAAAAAAACTCGGGCCCTTTTTTTGGAAAAAACTACCCCCGCCTCTGGCTGGGAGATTGCAGGACCACTTCCTCTACAAAACCCGCCCGACTTGGCACTGGTGCCACCTTGGGGCTGGAGCCACCACATTTTGGGTTTTCAGGAGCCAGCCGGGGCCCCTCCCCCCCAAAATCCCCCAAAAAAATCTTTGCCCCTTTTCCCTGGAATAAAACGACCCCCCATCTGGCGGCAATTGCAAACAGCCCTTTGGGAAATAAACCTGCCCAACTTGGAAATGGTGCCACCTTTAAAACCGGAACCACCTGCGTATCGTGGGTTTTCAGGGGCCCCCGGCCACTCCCCCACAGGCCCCGAACACAAACACGGCCCTTTTCCCGGAAGAAAAATGACCGCCCGTATTCGGCTGGGGAATTTGAGGAGCCCCTTGTCTATCATCCAGCCCACCGGGCACGGGGGCCACCTTCATCGGGGAAACCATCCTGCTTCGTGGGTTTTTCAGGGGCCCCCCGGCCACTCCCAGCCACGGGCCCCCGAAACAAACCACGGGCCCTTTCCCTGGAAAAAAGAAACCCACCCCCGCTTTTGGCGGAAAAATTTTCAGGAGCCACTTCCCCCTATCAAACCAGCCCGACCGCAGGGGGCCCCACCTTCATCTGGGAACCATCCTGCTAGTGGGTTTTCAGGAGCCACGCCCCTCCCACCAGGCCCCCCAAAAAAAACACGGGCCCTTTTTCCCCGGAATTAAACGACCTCCCACATCTGGCTGGCAGATTTAGGAGCCACTTTTTCTTCAAACCACCCCGATTTTACGTGCCACCTTTCACTGGGGAAAATCCTGCGTTCGTGGATTTTCGGGGCCCGCCCGGGCCCTCCCACCACAGGCACCCAACAAAAACACGGCCCCTTTTTTCCCGGAAAAAACCGACCCCCTCTGCGGAAAATTTTCGGAACCCTTCCCTCAAACCACCCCCACTTTGGCACGGTGCCAATTTTATCTGGGGGCCACCGCGTATTGGATTTTCAGGGGCCAGCCGCCACTCCCCCCCGGCCCCCAAACACAAACCACGGCCCTTTTTTCCCGGGGAAAAAAAACTACCCCCCCCCGCTCTGGGTGGCAGATTGCGGAGCCCCTTCCCCCATCAAAACCCCCGACTGGACGGTCCACCTTTATCTGGACCAACCCGGGATGTGGATTTTCAGGAGCCAGCCGGCCCTCCCACCAATCCCCAAAAAAATATACGGGCCCTTTTTTCCCCGGGAATTTAAAACTACCTGCCCGCTCTGCTGGCAGATTGCAGGACCCACTTCCCTATAAACCCCCCACGGGCCCGTGCCACCTTGGGTCGGGGCCATCCGCGTATTGGGATTTTCAGGAGCCAGCGGCCACTCCCCCACAAGCCCCAAAAAACAACCGGCCCTTTTTCCTGGGAAATAAAACGACCTGCCCTCACTGGGTGGCAATTGCAGGCCCTTGTCTCTCAAACCCCCCAACTTGGCACGGGTGCCACCTTTTTATCGGGAACCCCTGCATTCGTGATTTTCAGGGGCCAGCCCCCCACTCCCACCACAAACCCCCCAAAAAAACCACGGGCCCTTTTCCCTGGGAAATAAAACGACCCTGCCCGTCATCGGGTGGCAGATTTAGAGCCACTTGCCTCTATCAAAACCACCCGACTTTCACGGGCCACCTTTCCTTTTGGAACCTCCGCGTATCGTGGATTTTTTCAGGGCCACCGGCAACCCCCGCCACAGGCCCCCGAACCAAACTACGGGCCCTTTTTTTCCCCCGGAATTAAAAAATGACTCCCTCATCGGGTGGCAATTGCAGGAGCCACTTGCCCTACAACCGCCCGACGGCACTGGTGCACTTTCATCTGGGGAAACCCCCTCGTATCGTGGATTTCAGGGGCCAGCCCCACTCCCAGCCAAGGCCCCCAAACAAACCCCGGGCCCCCTTTCCCCCGGAAAAAACGCCGCCCGTTTCTCTGGCAGATTTGCAGAGCCCCTTCCTTTTTAAACAAAACCCCGACTCGGACTGGGGCCACTTTCATCTGGGAACCATCCGGTATCGTGGAATTTTTAGGAGCCCAGCCGGCCACCCCAGCCACAGGCCCCAAAAAAAAAAGCCACGCCTTTTTTCCCCCAAACAAACAACCCCCCGCTTTTGGCTCCCCGATTGCAGGGCCACTTCCTCTATCAAACCACCGACTTGGCACTGGGGCCCAAAACCTTTGGGCCCAGGACCAACCACCAAAATTTGGGTTTTCAGGGGCCCGCCGGCCACTCCCAGCCCAAAATCCCCAAAAAAAATCTACGGCCCTTCCCCGGAAATTAAAAAAACCTGCCCATCATCTGGGGTGGGACATTGCGCGCCCTTGGGAAAAAACACCCCTTGGCACTGGTGCCACCTTCATCTGGAAACCCTCCTGCTATCGTGGGTTTTCCGAGCCACCCGGGCCCCCCCCAGCCAGCCCCCAAAAAAACTACGGCCCCTTTTTCCGGAAGTAAAACTGACCTGCCCGTCATTTTGGGTGGGGAAAATGCAGAGCCACTCCATCAATCCAGCCCGACGGCACGGGCCACCTTTCATCTGGGGAACCACCTCTATTTGGGGTTTTTAGGACCACCGGGCCCCTCCCGGCCCCCCGGCCCCCAAAAAAAACCACGGCCCTTTTTCCCGGAAAAAAACCCAAACCCGCCCCCCTTTTGGCTGGGAGATTTCAGGAGCACTTCCCCCTACAAACCAGCCGCTCGGCCGGTGCCACCTTTCATGGAAACCCTCCTGGTATCGTGGATTTTCAGGACCAGCCGGCACTCCCAGCCACAGGCCCCAAAAAAACTACGGCCCTTTTCCCCCCGGGAAATAAAAATGACCTGCCCTCATCTGGGGGCAGATTGCAGGGCCCCTTGCCTCTACAAACCAGCCCGACTTTGGCACGTGCCACTTTTTGGGACCCTCCGCGTTTGTGGGTTTTCAGGAGCCACCGGCCCTTTCCCAGCCACAAGCCCCCGAACAAAAACACGGCCTTTTCCCCCGGAAAAAAACTACCCCCCTCGGGGGAATTGCAGAGCCCTTTTAAAACAAACCCCCAAATTTTTCACTGGGCCCCCTTTCATCTGGGGGAACCTCCTCATATCGTGATTTCCGGGCCCGCCGGCCACCCCAGCCACGCCCCCGACACAAACCACGGCCCTTTTCCCTGGAAAAAAATTACCCCCCCGCTCTGGCTGGGAGATTGCAGGAGCCCCTTGCCTCTTCAACCACCCGACTTGGGACTGTGGCGGCCTTGGTCTGGAGCCTCCACTATGGGATTTCAGGAGCCAGCCGCCCCTCCCAGACTCCCACCACAAGTCCCCCAAAAAAAATCTACGGCCCTTTTCCCCGGAGGAAACTGACCCGCCCACACTGGGTGGCACATTGCAGCACCTCTTGTAATATCAAACCCCCCACTTGGGACTGGTCCACCTTTTTATCTGGGAACCATCCGCGTATCGTGGATTTTCAGGAGGAGCCGGGCCCCCCCCACCACAGGCCCCCGAACCAAAATACGGCCCTTTTCCCTGGAAGAAAACGACCTGCCCGTCATCTGGGGTGGCAATTGCAGGACCCCTCCCCTACAATCCAGCCCGACCGGCACTTTTACACCTTCACGGAACCATCCTCGTAGTGGATTTTCAGGCCACCGGCCCCTCCCAGCCCCAGGCCCCCCAACACAAACCACGGCCCTTTTTCCCCGGAATAAAACTGCCCCGCCCTCTTCTGGGTGGCAGATTGCAGGACCCTTCTCAAACAAAAACCCGCCCACTCGGGACTGGGCCCCCTTTCTCTGGAAACCCTCCTGCGTATCGTGGGTTTTCAGGGGCCAGCCGGCCACTCCCCGCCACAGGCCCCCGAACCAACCACGGCCCTTTTTCCCCGGCAAAAAAACTTAACCCCCCCTTTTGCTGGGAGATTTCAGACCACTTTCCTCTACAAAAACCCCCGACTTTGCACTGGTGCCAAAATTGGGTTGAACCTCCCCGTAAATTTGGGTTTCGGAGCCAGCCGCCACTCCCCCAAAGCCCCAAAAAAAAACGGGGCCCTTTTCCCCGGGAATTTAAAAAGCCGCCCCCCTCTGGCTGGGAATTGAACCCCCTTGGTTATAAACAGCCCAAATTGGCACTGGTGCCACCTTTCATCGGGAACCCCCGCTACGTGATTTTCAGGAGCCAGCCCGGCCCCTCCAGCCCGGGCCCCCAACAAAACTACGGCCCTTTTTCCCGAAGTAAGACTGACCCGCCCGTCACTGGCTGGCAGATTGCAGGGCCACTTTTCCCTTTCAATCCAGCCGACCGGCCGGGGGCCACCTTTCATCTGGGAACCATCCCATTGGGATTTTCAGGGGCCAGCCCCACCCCCACCACAGGCCCCCGAACAAAAAACCCCGGCCCTTTTTTCCCCGGGAAATAAAACTTACCTGCCCTCACTGGCTGGGAAAATTTAGGGGCCACTTGGCCATCAATCCACCCACTCGACACTGGTGCCACCTTTCATCTGGGAACCATCCTGGTATCGTGGATTTTCAGGAGCCCCCCGGCCCTCCCCGCCCCAGGCCCCCGAAAAAAAAACTACGGCCCTTTTTCCCCGGAATAAACTGACCTGCCCCCTCATCTGGCGGCAGATTCAGGGGCCCCTTCCTCTACACTCCAGCCCGACTCCCCGGGCCACCTTTTATCGGGAACAAACCTGCGTTTCGTGGATTTTCAGGAGCCACCGGGCCCCTCCCAGCCCCAGGCCCCCAACACAAACCCCCCTTTTTTCCCCGGCAAACAAAACTAACCCCCCCGCTTCGGTGAAAATTGCGGAGCCCCTTCCCTCAAAAAACCACCCACTCGAAATGGGGCCACCTTTTTCGGGAAACCCTCCTGGTATCTGGATTTTCAGGAGCCACCGGGCCCTCCCGCCACAGCCCCCAAAAACCAGGCCCTTTTCCCTGGAAAAAACTTAAACCCCCCCTTTTTGGTGGCAATTTCAGGAGCCCCTTTTCCTCTACCCACCCGACTTTGGGAAAGGTGCCACCTTTTCTTAACCACCCCGTTTGTGGTTTTTAGGGGCCACCGGCCACTCCCAGCCAAAGCCCCAAAAAAAAACTACGGCCCCTTTTTCCCCGGGAATAAAAAAGACCTGCCCTCATCTGGCTGGAATTGCAGAGCCACTTGTTATATTCAGCCCAAATTTGGCACGGGGGCCACCTTTCATCTGGAACCATCCTGCTTCGTGATTTTTAGGAGCCAGCCGCCACTCCCACCCACCCCAAAAACCCAAAAAACCCGGGCCCTTTTTTCCCCGGAATAAAAAGACCTGGCCCCCACTGCTGGCAAATGAAAAGCCCTTGACCATCACCGCCACTGCACTGGTGCCACCTTTCACTGGAACCCTCCGCTATCTGGATTTTCAGGACCAGCCGGCCACCCCAGCCCCAGGGCCCCCCAAAACAAACCACGGCCCTTTTTTTCCCGAAAAAAACTACCCGCCCCCTTTCTGGGTGGGGCAGGGAATTGC
>NW_026993947.1:0-9008 GCF_028769735.1 Zonotrichia leucophrys gambelii
CACGATACGCAGGATGGTTCCCAGATGAAAGGTGGCACCAGTGCCGAGTCGGGCTGGTTTGATAGTACCAAGTGGCTCCTGCAATCTGCCAGCCAGAAGATGGGCAGGTCTGTTTTAATTCCAGGGAAAAGGGCCGCGGTTTGTGTTCGGGGGCCTGTGGCTGGGAGTGGCCGGCTGGCTCCTGAAAATCCACGATACGCAGGATGGTTCCCAGATGAAAGGTGGCACCAGTGCCAAGGCGGGCTGGATTGATAGAGGCAAGTGGCTCCTGCAATCTGCCAGCCAGATGACACGCAGGTCAGTTTTACTTCCAGGAAAAAGGGCCGTAGTTTGTGTTTGGGGCCTGTGGCTGGGAGTGGCCGGCTGGCTCCTGAAAATCCACGATACGCAGGATGGTTCCCAGATGAAAGGTGGCACCAGAGCCAAGTCGGGCTGGTTTGATAGAGGCAAGTGGCTCCTGCAATCTGCCAGCCAGAAACGGGGCGGGTGAGTTTTCTTTGCCAGGGAAAAGGGCCGTGGTTTGTTTTCGGGGGCCTGTGGCTGAGAGTGGCCGGCTGGTTCCTGAAAATCCACGATACGCGGGATGGTTCCCAGATGAAAGGTGGCACCAGTGCCAAGTCGGGCTGGATTGATAGAGGCAAGTGGTTCCGGCAATCTGCCAGCTAGAAGATGGGCAGGTCAGTTTTAATTCCAGGAAAAAGGGCCGTAGTTTGTGTTTGGGGGCCTGTGGCTGGGAGTGGCCGGCTGGCTCCTGAAAATCCACGATACGCAGGATGGTTCCCAGATGAAAGGTGGCACCAGTGTCGAGTCGGGCTGGTTTGATAGAGGCAAGTGGCTCCTGCAATCTGACAGCCAGAAGATGGGCAGGTCAGTTTTACTTGCAGGGAAAAGTGCCGTAGTGTTTGTTTGGGGACCTGTGGCAGGGAGTGGCCGGCTGGCTCCTGAAAATCCACGATACGCAGGATGGTTCCCAGATGAAAGGTGGCACCAGTGTCGAGTCGGGCTGGTTTGATAGAGGGAAGTGGCTCCTGCAATCTGCCAGCCAGAAGCGGGGCGGGTGAGTTTTGTTTGCCAGGGAGAATGGCCGTGGTTTGTGTTCGGGGGCCTGTGGCTGGGAGTGGCCGGCTGGCTCCTGAAAATCCACGATACGCAGGATGGTTCCCAGATGAAAGGTGGCACCAGTGCCAAGTCGGGCTGGTTTGATAGAGGCAAGTGGCTCCTGCAATCTGCCAGCCAGAAACGGGGCGGGTGAGTTTTGTTTGCCAGGGAAAAGGGCCGTGGTTTGTTTTCCGGGGCCTGTGGCTGAGAGTGGCCGGCTGGTTCCTGAAAATCCACGATACGCAGGATGGTTCCCAGATGAAAGGTGGCACCAGTGCCGAGTCGGGCTGGTTTGAGAGAGCCAAGTGGTTCCTGCAATCTGCCAGCCAGAAGATGGGCAGGTCAGTTTTAATTCCAGGGAAAGGGGCTGTAGTGTATGTTTGGGGGCCTGTGGCTGGGAGTGGCCGGCTGGCTCCTGAAAATCCACGATACGCAGGATGGTTCCCAGATGAAATGTGGCAGCAGTGCCAAGTCAGGCTGGTTTGATAGTACCAAGTGGCTCCTGCAATCTGCCAGCCAGAAGATGGGCAGGTCAGTTTTACTTCCAGGGAAAAGGACCGTAGTATTTGTTTGGGACCTGTGGCTGGAGTGGCCGCTGGCTCCTGAAAATCCACGATACGCAGGATGGTTCCCAGATGAAAGGTGGCCCCAGTGCTGAGTCGGTCTGGTTTCATAGAGGGAAGTTTCTCCTACAATCTGCAGCCAGAAGGGGTGGGTAAGTTTTCTTTGCCAGGGAAAAGGGCCGGGTTTGTGTTCGGGGGCCTGTGGCTGGGAGTGGCCGGCTGCTCCTGAAAATCCACGATATGCAGGATGGTTCCCAGATGAAAGGTTGCACAGTGCCGAGTCGGGCTGGATTGATAGAGGCAAGTGGCTCCTGCAATCTGCCAGCCAGATGATGGCAGGTCAGTTTTACTTCCAGGAAAAGGGCTGTAGTTTGTGTTCGGGGCCTGTGGCTGGGAGTGGCCGGCTGGCTCCTGAAAATCACGATACGCAGGATGGTTCCCTGATGAAGGTGCACCAGTGCCGAGTCGGGCTGGTTTGATAGTACCAAGTGCTCCTGCAATCTGCCAGCCAGAAGATGGGCAGGTCTGTTTTAATTCCAGGAAAAGGGCCGTGGTTTTTGTTCGGGGGCCTGTGGCTGGGAGTGGCCGGCTGCTCCTGAAAATCCACGATACGCAGGATGGTTGCCAGATGAAAGGTGGCACCAGTGCCGAGTCGGGCTGGATTGATAGAGGCAAGTGGCTCCTTCATTCTGCCAGCCAGATGACGGGCAGTCAGTTTTACTTCCAGGGAAAAGGGCCGTGGTTTGTGTTCGGGGGCCTGTGGCTGGGCGTGGCCGGCTGCTCCTGAAAATCCACGATATGCAGGATGGTTCCCAGATGAAAGGTGGCACCAGTGCCGAGTCTGGCTGGATTGATAGAGTCAAGTGGCTCCTGCAATCTTCCAGCCAGAAGAGCGGTGGGTTAGTTTTGTTTGCCAGGGAAAAGGGCCGTGGTTTTTGTTCGGGGGCCTGTGGCTGGGAGTGGCCGGCTGGCTCCTGAAAATCCACGATACGCAGGATGGTTCCCAGATGAAAGGTGGCACCACTGCCAAGTTTGGCAGGTTTGATATTACCAAGTGGCTGCTGCAATGTGCCAGCTAGATGAAGGGCAGGTCAGTTTTACTTCCAGGGAAAAGGGCCGTAGTTTTTGTTCGGGGACCTGTGGCTGAGAGTGGCCGGCTGGCTCCTGAAAATCCACGATACGCAGGATGGTTCCCAGATGAAAGGTGGCACCAGTGCCGAGTCGGGCTGGTTTGATATGGGGAAATGGCTCCTGCAATCTGCCAGCCAGAAGCGGGGCGGGTGAGTTTTGTTTGCCAGGGAAAAGGGCCGTGGTTTCTGTTCGGGGGCCTGTGGCTGGGAGTGGCCGGCTGGCTCCTGAAAATCCACGATACGCAGGATGGTTCCCAGATGAAAGGTGGCACCAGTGCCGAGTCGGGCTGTATTGATAGAGGCAAGTGGCTCCTGCAATCTGCCAGCCAGATGACGGGCAGGTCAGTTTTACTTCCAGGGAAAAGGGCCGTAGTGTTTGTTTGGGGACCTGCGTCTGGGAGTGGCCGGCTGGCTCCTGAAAATCCACGATACGCAGGATGGTTCCCAGATGAAAAGTGGCACCAGTGCCAAGTCGGGCAGGTTTGATATTACCAAGTGGCTGCGTCAATGTGCCAGCCAGATGATGGGCAGGTCAGTTTTACTTCCAGAGAAAATGGCCGTAGATTGTGTTTGGGGAATTGTGTTTGGGAGTGGCTGGCTGGCCCCTGAAAATCCACAATACGCAGGATGGTTCCCAGATGAAAGGTGGCACCAGTGCCGAGTCAGGCTGGTTTCATAGAGGGAAGTGGCTCCTGCAATCTGCCAGACAGAAGCAGGGCGGGTGAGTTTTGTTTACCAGGGAAAAGGGCCGTGGTTTGTGTTCGGGGCCCTGTGTCTGGGAGTGGCCGCCTGGCTCCTGAAAATCCACGATACGCAGGATGGTTCTCAGATGAAAGGTGGCACCAGAGCCGTGTCGGGCTGGATTGATAGAGGGAAGTGGCTCCTGCAATCTGCCAGCCACATGACGGGCAGGTCAGTTTTACTTCCAGGAAAAAGGGCCGTGGTTTGTTTTCGGGGGCCTGTGGCAGGGAGTGGCCGGCTGGCTCCTGAAAATCCACGATACGCAGGATGGTTCCCAGATGAAATGTGGCAGCAGTGTCGAGTCGGGCTGGTTTGATAGAGGGAAGTGTCTCCTGCAATCTGCCAGCCAGAAGCGGGGTGGGTAAGTTTTGTTTGCCAGGGAAAAGGGCCGTGGTTTGTGTTCGGGTGCCTGTGGCTGGGAGTGGCCGGCTGGCTCCTGAAAATCCACGATACGCAGGATGGTTCCCAGATGAACGGTTGCACCAGTGCCGAGTCGGGCTGGTTTGATATGGGGAAGTGGCTCCTGCAATCTGCCAGCCAGAAGCGGGGCGGGTGAGTTTTGTTTGCCAGGGAAAATGGCCGTGGTTTGTGTTCGGGGGCCTGTGGCTGGGAGTGGCCGGCTGGCTCCTGAAAATCCACGATACGCAGGATGGTTCCCAGATGAAAGGTGGCACCAGTGCCGAGTCGGGCTGGATTGATAGAGGCACGTGGCTCCTGCAATCTGCCAGCCAGAAGATGGGCAGGTCAGTTTTACTTCCAGGGAAAAGGGCCGTGGTTTGTGTTTGGGGGCCTGCGGCTGGGGGTGGCCGGCTAGCTCCTGAAAATCCACGATACGCAGGATGGTTCCCAGATGAAAGGTGGCAGCGCTGCCAAGTCGGGCAGGTTTGATATTACAAAGTGGCTGCTGCAATGTGCCAGCCAGATGATGGGCAGGTCAGTTTTACTTCCAGGGAAAAGTGCCGTAGATTCTTTTTGGGGACTTGTGGCTGGGAGTGGCCAGCTGGCCCCTGAAAATCCACAATACGCAGGATGGCTCCCAGATGAAAGGTGGCACCAGTGCCAAGTCGGGCTGGTTTGATAGAGGCAAGTGTCTCCTGCAATCTACCAGCCAGAAGCGGGGTGGGTAAGTTTTGTTTGCCAGGGAAAAGGGCCGTGGTTTGTGTTCGGGGGCCTGTGGCTGGGAGTGGCCGGCTGGCTCCTGAAAATCCACGATACGCAGGATGGTTCCCAGATGAAAGGTGGCACCAGTGCCGAGTCGGGCTGGATTGATAGAGGCAAGTGGATCCTGCAATGTGCCAGCCAGATGACGGGCAGGTCAGTTTTTCTTCCAGGGAAAAGTGCCGTAGATTCTTTTTGGGCACTCGTGGCTGGGAGTGGCCAGCTGGCCCCTGAAAATCCACAATACGCAGGATGGTTCCCAGATGAAAGGTGGCACCAGTGCCAAGTCGGGCTGGTGTGATAGAGGCAAGTGGCCCCTGCAATCTGCCAGCCAGAAGCGGGGTGGGTGAGTTTTGTTTGCCAGGGAAAAGGGCCGTGGTTTGTGTTCGGGGGCCTGTGGCTGGGAGTGGCCGGCTGGCTCCTGAAAATCCACGATACACAGGATGGTTCTCAGATGAAAGGTGGCACCAGTGCCGAGTCGGGCTGGATTGATAGAGGCAAGTGCCTCCTGCAATCTGCCAGTCAGATGATGGGCAGGTCAGTTTTACTTCCAGGTAAAAGGGCCTTGGTTTGTGTTTGGGGGCCTGTGGCTTGGAGTGGCCGGCTGGCTCCTGAAAATCCACGATACGCAGGATGGTTCCCAGATGAAATGTGGCACCAGTGCCAAGTTGGACAGGATTGATATTACCAAGTGGCTGCTGCAATGTGCCAGCCAGATGATGAGCAGGTCAGTTTTACTTCCAGGGAAAAGCGCCGTAGATTATTTTGGGGACTTGTGGCTGGGAGTGGCCGGCTGGCTCCTGAAAATCCACAATACGCTGGATGGCTCCCAGACCCAAGGTGGCACCAGTGCCAAGTCGGGCTGGTTTGATAGAGGCAAGTGGCTCCTGCAATCTGCCAGCCAGAAGCGGGGTGGGTAAATTTTGTTTGCAAGGGAAAAGGTCCGTAGTTGGTGTTTGGGGGCCTGTGGCTGGGAGTGGCCGTCTGGCTCCTGAAAATCCACGATACGCAGGATGGTTCCCAGATGAAAGGTGGCACCAGTACCGAGTCGGGCTGGTTTGATAGAGGCAAGTGGCTCCTGCAATCTGCCTGCCAGAAGATGGGCAGGTCAGTTTTAATTCCAGGGAAAAGGGCCGTAGTATTTGTTTGGGGACCTGAGTCTGGGAGTGGCCGGCTGGCTCCTGAAAATCCACGATACGCAGGATGGTTCCCAGATGAAAGGTGGCACCAGTGCCAAGTCCGGCTGGTTTGAGAGAGCCAAGTGGTTCCTGCAATCTGCCAGCCAGAAGATGGGCAGGTCAGTTTTAATTCCAGGGAAAGGGGCCGTAGTATTTTTTAGGGACCTGTGGCTGGGAGTGGCCGGCTGGCTCCTGAAAATCCACGATACGCAGGATGGTTCCCAGACGCAAGGTGGCACCAGTGCCAAGTCGGGCTGGTTTGATAGAGGGAAGTGGCTCCTGCAATCTGCCAGCCAGAAGCGGGGCGGGTGAGTTTTCTGTGCCAGGGAAAAGGGCCGTGGTTTTGTTCGGGGTCCTGTGGCTGGGAGTGGCCGGCTGGCTCCTGAAAATCCATGATACGCAGGATGGTTCCCAGATGAAAGGTGGCACCAGTGCCGAGTCGGGCTGGTTTGATAGAGGGAAGTGGCTCCTGCAATCTGCCAGCCAGAAACGGGGCGGGTGAGTTTTGTTTGCCAGGGAAAAGGGCCATGGTTTGTGTTCGGGGGCCTGTGGCTGAGAGTGGCCGGCTGGTTCCTGAAAATCCACGATACGCAGGATGGTTCCCAGATGAAAGGTGGCACCAGTGCCAAGTTGGACAGGATTGATATTACCAAGTGGCTGCTGCAATGTGCCAGCCAGATGATGAGCAGGTCAGTTTTACTTCCAGGGAAAAGCGCCGTAGATTATTTTTGGGGACTTGTGGCTGGGAGTGGCCGGCTGGCTCCTGAAAATCCACGATACGCAGGATGGTTCCCAGATGAAAGGTGGCACCAGTGCCAAGTCGGGCTGGTTTGAGAGAGCCAAGTGGTTCCCGCAATCTGCCAGCCAGAAGATGGGCAGGTCAGTTTTAATTCCAGGGAAAGGGGCCGTAGTGTATGTTTGGGGGCCTGTGGCTGGGAGTGGCCGGCTGGCTCCTGAAAATCCACAATACGCAGGATGGTTCCCAGATGAAAAGTGGCAGCAGTGCCAAGTCGGGCTGGTTTGATAGAGGCAAGTGGCTCCTGCAATCTGCCAGCCAGAAGATGGGGGTCATTTTATTCCAGGGAAAAGGGCCGTAGTTTTTGTTCGGGGCCTGTGGCTGGAGTGGCCGGCTGGCTCCTGAAAATCCACGATACGCAGGATGGTTCCCAGATGAAAGGTGGCACCAGTGCCAAGTGGGCTGGTTTGATAGAGCAAGTGGCTTCCTGCAATCTGCCAGCCAGAAGCGGGCGGGTAGTTTTTTCCAGGGAAAAGGGCCGTAGTTTGTGTTTGGGGGCCTGTGGCTGGGAGTGGCCGCTGGCTCCTGAAAATCCACGATACGCAGGATGGTTCCCAGATGAAAGGTGGCACCAGTGCCGAGTCGGGCTGGTTTGATAGAGGCAAGTGGCTCCTGCAATCTGCCAGCCAGAAGCGGGGCAGGTCAGTTTTACTTCCAGGGAAAAGGGCCGTAGTTGTTTTTTGGGGGCCTGTGGCTGGGAGTGGCCGGCTGGCTCCTGAAAATCCACGATACGCAGGATGGTTCCCAGATGAAAGGTGGCACCAGTGCCAAGTCGGGCAGGTTTGATAGAGCCAAGTGGCTGCTGCAATCTGCCAGCCAGATGATGGGCAGGTCAGTTTTAATTCCAGGGAAAAGGGCCGTAGTATTTTTTGGGGACCTGTGGCTGGGAGTGGCCGGCTGGCTCCTGAAAATCCACGATACGCAGGATGGTTCCCAGATGAAAGGTGGCACCAGTGCCAAGTCGGGCTGGTTTGATAGAGCAAGTGGTCCTGCAATCTGCCAGCCAGAAGATGGGCAGGTCAGTTTTTATTCCAGGGAAAGGGCCGTAGTTTTTTTGGGACCTGTGGCTGGGAGTGGCCGGCTGGCTCCTGAAAATCCACGATACGCAGGATGGTTCCCAGATGAAAGGTGGCAGCAGTGCCGAGTCGGGCTGGTTTGATAGAGGCAAGTGGCTCCTGCAATCTGCCAGCCAGAGATGGGCAGGTCAGTTTTACTTCCAGGGAAAAGGGCCGTAGATTTGTTTTGGGGACCTGTGGCTGGGAGTGGCCGCTGGCTCCTGAAAATCCACAATACGCAGGATGGTCCCAGACGAAGGTGGCACAGTGCCAAGTGGCTGGTTTGATTGCGCAAGTGGTCGCAATTGCAGCCAGAGAGGGCAGGTAGTTTTACTTCCAGGGAAAGGGCGTGTTTGTTCGGGCTGTGGCTGGGAGTGGCCGGCTGGCCCTGAAAATCCACATACGCAGATGGTTCCCAGATGAAGGTGGCACCAGTGCCAGTCGGGCTGGTTTGATAGGGCAAGTGCTCCTGCATCTGCACAAAGACGGGGGTCAGTTTTATTCAGGAAAAGGGCCGTGTTTGTTTGGGGCTGTGGCTGGGAGTGGCGCTGGCTCTGAAAATCCAGATACGCAGGATGGTTCCCAGATGAAAGGGCACAGTGCCGAGTCGGGTGGTTTGATAGAGGCAAGTGGCTCCTGCAATCTGCCAGCCAGAACGGGGCAGGTAGTTTTCTTGCCAGGGAAAAGGGCCGTGTTTTGTTGGGGGCCTGTGGCTGGGTGTTTTTTTTGGGCCCCGGTGGGGTGGCCGCTGGCCCTGAAAAAACCACAAAACGCAGGATGGTCCCCGAAAGGGGGACCAGTGCCAAATGGGCGGTTTGTTTAAACAAGTGGCTCTGAATTGGGCCGCCAGAAGGGGGGTAGTTTTTTTCCCGGGAAAAAAGGGGCCCTGGTTTTGTTGGGGCCTGTGGCTGGGGTGGCCCCGGGTGGTCCTGAAAAACCACAAAACGCGGTGGTTCCGTGAAAGGTGGACCGTGCCCCAGTTTGGGGTGTTGATAGAGGCAAGGCTCCCGCAAACTCCCGCCGTGGGGGGGAGTTTTTTTCCAGGGAAAAAGGGCCGTGGTTTTTGTTGGGGGGCTGTGGTTTTTGGGGGCCGGCTGGGCCCTGAAAATCACGATAGCAGGGTGGTTCCAGATGAAAGGGGGCACCGTGCCAAGTTGGGGGGGAGATAACCCGTGGCTCTGCAAATTTCCCGCCAGATGAGGCGGTCTTTTTTTCTTCAGGAAAAGGGCCCTGAAAATTTTTTGGGGGTTGTGGCGGGAGTGGCGGCGGGCCTAAAAACCCCATAAGGC
>NW_026993948.1:0-9007 GCF_028769735.1 Zonotrichia leucophrys gambelii
ATCCGGCAATTGGAGCCATGTCATCAAACTCCCAATTGTGCTGTGCCACTTTCCACTGGAACCTCCGTCGTACTGGATTTGCAGGAGCCAGCCGCCATCCCACACGACCCCCCACCCCACTGGCCCTTTTCCCTGGAAGCGCACTGACCTTCGCCGGCATTGCTGGCAGCATTCAGGACCACTTCCTATCAATCCAGCCGACCGTCACTGGTGCATCATTCACGGGAACCATCCTGACGCGAAATCAGGAGCCATCCCGGCCACTGCCCCACAGGCCCCAAACAACTACGGCCTTTTCCCTGAAAAAACTGGACCTGCCCCTACTGCTGGCACATGCAGAACCACTGCCTTATCATCCGCCGATTCGCACGGCTCCTTTCGTCTGGGAACCATCGCTACCTGCAACACCGACCGCCGCACTTCCAGCCAGTCCCCGAACACAAACCCGGCCCTTTCCCTGGCAACAAATCACCACCAGCGGCTGGTGGAAATTGAGACCACTCCTCAAAACCGCCGATCGCATGGCCACCTTCTCTGGCAACCATCCTGCGCTGGATTTCAGACCACCGCCTCCCGACCGGTCCCCACAATATACGCCTTCCTGGATAATACCGCCCTCATCCGGCAGATGCGGGCCCTCCCCAATCAACCAGCCCAACTTGGCATGGGCCACCTTCACTGAACCATCCGCGTATGTGGATTTTCAGGACCACCGGCCACTCCCCGACCAGGCCCAACAAACTACGGCTTTTCCCTGGAATAAAACTGACCCCCATCTTTGGCGGCAGATTGCAGGCCACTTGCCTCTATCAACCACCCCTCGCACTGGCCACCTCATCGAACCATCCTGCATCGTGGATTTCAGGAGCCACCGCCACTCCCACAGCCCGAACCACACGCCTTTTCCGGCAAACAAAACTCACCCCCCTCTCGGCTCATTGCAGAGCCACTCCCCTATAACCAGCCCATCGCACGGTGCCACTTCTCTGGAACATCCTGCATCGTGGATTTTCAGGACCACGCCACTCCACACAGCCCAACAACGCCTTTCCTGGACGCCCTCGCTGGCAGATTGCAGGAGCCACTGCCTCATCAAACCACCCGACTTGCCTGGTGCCACCTTCCTGAACCATCTGCTATCGTGATTCGACCAGCCGGCCACTCCCAGCACAGGCCCAACAAAACTACGGCCTTTCCTGAAGTATGACCCCCTCATCTGTGGCAGATTGCAGGAGCCACTTGCCCTATCATCACCCGTGTCACTGGCCACCTCATCGGAACCACCTGCGTAATCTGATTTTCGGACAGCCGCCATCCCAACAGCCCCGAAACAACCACGGCTCCATCCCCAAACAAAACCACCCTCCTGTCTGCTGGCAGATTTGGCAGGAGACACTTCCTCTCAAACACCCGACTCCTGGTGTCACCTTTCATCTGGAACTCCTGCGTATCGTGGATTTTCAGGCCACAGCCCCCCAGCACAGGCCCCCGAACACAAACCAGGCCTTTTCCTGGAGAAAACTCACCCGCCCGCTTGCTGCAAGACACTCCTTCAACGCATGCAGGCTTCTCGAACCACCGCTACGTGATTTTCGGCACCGCATCCCAGCACCCCAAAACACGGCTTTTCCCTGAAAAACACCGCCCCTCTGGTGGCAGATGCAGGACCTTGCCTCTCAACAGCCCACTGGCACTGGCCACTTTATCTGGACATCGGATGGGATTCAGGCCACGCCTCCCGAAAGCCCAATCTCGCTTTCCTATAAACTGATGCCCTCATCTTGGACATCTGCGATTCTTTCAACGCCGACTGCCACCTCACAACCGCCTCTTGGATTTCGACCGCCGCCACTCGCCGGCAAAAGGCCTTCCCTGCAACAGCGACTGCCCCCTCTCTGGGACAGCCATCATTCAACCACGCCCGCACGGCCACCACGGCCCCTGGAAGTGATTCGGCCAGCGGCATCAGCACATCCCACAAACGCCCTTCCTGGTAAACTACTGCCCATTCTACGGATTCAGGAGCCACGGCCTCAACACCCAACCACGTGCCACCTTTCTGGAAACACTCTACGGATTTCGGGCGTGCACCAGCCACCAACAACTACGGCACTTTCCTGGGAACCTGACGCTATTCGGGGCCAGATCGCAAGCACTCCTCTCTCGAAGCGACCGCTCCACCTCATCTGGAACCCCTTCTGGATTTCGGCACGGATCCAGCCAGCCCCCAACAACGGCCCCCGATACGCCTCCCGATCTGCTGCGATCGGGCCATTGCTACACGCCCACATCGCACTGGCACTTTCATCTGGGAACCATCCTGCGTATCGTGGATTTCAGGAGCCAGGCCCTCCCCACAGCCCCAAAAACAGGCCCTTTCCCTGAAAAAACTACCGCCCCTCTGGCTGGCAGATTGCAGGAGCCACTTCCCAATCAAACACCACTGGCACTGTGCCACTTCATCTGGGAACCATCCTGCGTATCGTGGATTTCAGGGCCAGCGGCCACTCCCAGCCACAGCCCCAAAAAAACTACGGCCTTTTCCTGGAATAAAACTGCCTCCCTCATCGGCTGGCCTTCAAGCCACTCTCACGCCCAGACTCGTCTGGTGCCACCTCACTGGACCACGCACGGGTCAGACCAGCCGCCTCACAACACGCCCCGAACAATTCGCCTTCCCTAAACACTGACCTGCCCTTCTGGCTGGCAGATTGCAGGAGCCACTTCCCTCTATCAAACCAGCCCGACTCGACACTGGTGCCACCTTTCATCTGGGAACCATCCTGCGTATCGTGGATTTTCAGGAGCCAGCCGGCCACTCCCAGCCACAACCCCGAACAAAACCTACGGCCCTTTTCCCTGGAAGTAAAACTGACCTGCCCATCATCTGGCTGGCAGATTGCAGGAACCACTTGCCTCTATCAAACCAGCCCGACTCGGCACTGGTGCCACCTTTCATCTGGGAACCATCCTGCGTATCGTGGATTTTCAGGAGCCAGCCGGCCACTCCCAGACACAGGTCCCCAAACAAATACACGGCCTTTTCCCTGGAAGTAAAACTGACCTGCCCGTCATCTGGCTGGCAGATTGCAGGAGCCACTTGCCTCTATCAATACCAGCCCGACTCGGCACTGGTGCCACCTTTCATCTGGGAACCATCCTGCGTATCGTGGATTTTCAGGAGCCAGCCGGCCACTCCCAGCCACAGGCCCCCGAACACAAACTACGGCCCTTTTCCCTGGAAGTAAAACTGACCTGCCCGTCATCTGGCTGGCAGATTGCAGGAGCCACTTGCCTCTATCAAACCAGCCCGACTTGGCACTGGTGCCACCTTTCATCTGGGAACCATCCTGCGTATCGTGGATTTTCAGGAGCCAGCCGGCCACTCCCAGCACAGGCCCCCGAACACAAACCACGGCCCTTTTCCCTGGCAAACAAAACTCACCCCCCGCTTCTGGCTGGCAGATTGCAGGAGCCACTTGCCTCTATCAAACCAGCCCGACTTGGCACTGGTGCCACCTTGTGTCTGGGAGCCATCCAGCGTATTGTGGATTTTCAGGGGCCAGCCGGCCACTCCCAGCCACAAGTCCCCAAAACCACGGCCCTTTTCCCTGGCAGAAAAACCACCCGCCCGCTTCTGGCTGGCAGATTGCAGGAGCCACTTCCCACATATCAAACCAGCCCGACTCGCTGGTGCCACCTTTATTGGGAACCATCCTGCTATCGTGGATTTTCAGGAGCCAGCCGGCCACTCCCAGCCACAGGCCCCCAAAAAAACCTACGGCCCCTTTCCTGGAATGAGAAACACCTGCCCATCTTCTGGCTGGCAGATTGCAGGAACCACTTGCCTCTATAACAGCCACTTGGCACTGGTGCCACCTTTCATCTGGAACCATCCAGCGTATTGTGGATTTTCAGGAGCCAGCGGCCACCCCAGCCACAGTCCCAACAAAACACGGCACTTTTCCCTGGAAGTAAACACTGACTGCCCTCATTGGCTGGCAATTGCATGACATTCCTCTATCAAACCAGCCCGACTCGGCACTGGTGCCAACCTTTCATCTGGGAACCATCCTGCGTATCGGTGATTTTCAGGAGCCAGCCGGCCACTCCCAGCACAGGCCCCAAAAAAACTACGGCCCTTTTCCCTGAATTAAAACTGACTGCCACTCATCTGGTGCATCGGAGCATTTCAGGACCAGCCGCCCCCCGCCACAGGTCCACATCTCGGCACCTTTCCCTGGAAGTAAAACTGACCAGCCCTCTGGCCACTGCAGCGACACTTCCCTCATCAAACCAGCCTATCCTGGAAACACTGGCCACCTTTCATCTGGGAACCATCTGCTATCAGGATTTCAGACCACGTCACACCAGCCACAGGCCGCCACAAACTCATCGGAACCTTCCCGTATGGAATTCAGGAGCCGCCGCACTCCGGCACAGCCCCAGGAGCAACTTCCCCTTTCCGGAATAACACCCGACTCGGCACGCCACCTTTCATCTGGGAACCATCTGCGACCGTGGCTTTTCAGGAGCCAGCCGGCCACTCCCAGCCACAGGCCCCCAAACAAAACTCTCCCCAACACAAACCACGGCCCTTTTTCCCCCGGCAAACAAAACTCACCCGGCCTGCTTCTGGCTGGCAGATTGCAGGAGCCACTTCCCTCTATGAAACCAGCCCGACTGGCACTGGTGCCACCTTTCATCGGGAAACATCCTGCCTATCGTGGATTTCAGGAGCCAGCCGCCACTCCGAGACACAGGCCCCCGAAGACAAACCACGGCCCTTTTCCCTGGCAAACAAAACTCACCCGCCCCGCTTCTAGCTGGCAGATTGCAGGAGCCACTTGCCTCTATCAAACCAGCCCGACTTGGCACTGGTGCCACCTTTCATCTGGGAACCATCCTGCGTATCGTGGATTTTCAGGAGCCAGCCGGCCACTCCCAGCCACAGGCCCCCAAACACAAACTACGGCCCTTTTCCCTGGAAGTAAAACTGACCTGCCCGTCATCTGGCTGGCAGATTGCAGGAGCCACTTGCCTCTATCTATCTAGCCCGTGTTGGCACTGGTGCCACCTTTCATCTGGGAACCATCCTGCGTATCGTGGATTTTCAGGAGCCAGCCGGCCACTCCCAGACACAGGCCCCCGAACACAAACCACGGCCCTTTTCCTGGCAAACAAAACCCACCCGCCCCGCTTCTGGCTGGCAGATTGCAGGAGACACTTGCCTCTGTCAAACCAGCCCGACTCGGCACTGGTGCCACCTTTCATCTGGGAACCATCCTGCGTATCGTGGATTTTCAGGAGCCAGCCGGCCACTCCCAGCCACAGGCCCCCGAACACAAACCACGGCCCTTTTCCCTTGCAAAGAAAACTCACCCGCCCCGCTTCTGGCTGGCAGATTGCAGGAGCCACTTCCCCCTATCAAACCAGCCCGACTCGGCACTGGTGCCACCTTTCATCTGGGAACCATCCTGCGTATCGTGGATTTTCAGGAGCCAGCCGGCCACTCCCAGCCACAAGTCCCCAAAAATAATCTACGGCACTTTTCCCTGGAAGTAAAACTGACCTGCCCATCTTCTGGCTGGCAGAATGCAGAAACCACTTGGCTCTCTCAAACCAGCCCCAAATTGGGCACTGGTGCCACCCTTTTATCTGGGAACCATCCAGCGTATTTTGGATTTTCAGGGGCCAGCTGGCCACTCCCACCACAAGTCCCCAAAAATAATCTACGGCACTTTTCCCTGGAAGTAAAACTGACCAGCCCAAACATCTGGCTGGCACATTGCAAAGCGACACTTCCCTCTATCAAACCAGCCCGACTCGGACTGGTGCCACCTTTTTATCTGGGAACCATCCTGCGTATCGTGGATTTTCAGGAGCCAGCCCGGCCCATCCCAGCCACAGGCCCCCGAACACAACACCCCTTTTTTCCCGGAAAGAAAACTACCCCGCCCCCCTCTGGGTGGCAATTTCAGGACCCCTTGCCCTACAAACCCCCCGACTGGCAGGGGCCACCTTTTCTGGGACCACCGCTATTTGGGTTTTTAGGCCAGCTGCCACCCCAAAACCCCAAACCCCGAAAAACACGGGCCTTTTTCCCGGAAAAACTACCCGCCCTCTTGGGTGGGAATTGCAGGACACTTCCCCCATCAAACAAACCGACTCGCTGGTGCCACCTTTTCTGGAACCATCCGCTATGTGGATTTTTAGGCCACCCCCCCACCCCAGCACAGGCCCCCAAAAACCACGGCCCTTTTTCCCCGGGAAATAAACTGAACGCCCCTCATCGGCTGGGAATTGCAGCCCCACTTCCCAAAACAAACCAGCCCGACTGGATGGTGCCACTTTCATCTGGGGAAACCTCCCGCGTATCGTGGGAAATTTAGGGGCCAGCCGGGGCCCCTCCCAGACAAAAGCCCAAAAAAATACTAGGTCCTTTTCCCGGAAATAAAATGACCTCCCGTCATCTGGCTGGGAATTGCAGGGCCACTTTTCTCAATCAAACCCGCCCGACTTGGCACTGGGGCCACCTTTTTATCTGGGAACCATCCTGCTATCGGGTTTTTTGGACCAGCGGGGCCCCCTCCCAACACAGGGCCCCCAAACAAACCACGGCCTTTTTCCCTGGAAAAACTACCCCGCCCCGCTCTGGGGTGGGAGATTTAGGGGCCACTTCCCCCATCAACCACCCCACTGGCACTGTGCCCCTTTTCTGGGGCCATCCGCGATGGGATTTTTTAGGGGCCACCGGCCCCCTCCCACCACAGGCCCCAAAAAAACCAGGCCCTTTTTCCCCGGAAAAAAACCCACCCGCCCCCCCTGCGGGAATTCAGGACCACTTTAATCAAACCCCCGGGGGGGGGGGGGGGGGGGGGGGGGGGGGGGGGGGGGGGGGGGGGGGGGGGGGGGGGGGGGGGGGGGGGGGGGGGGGGGGGGGGGGGGGGGGGGGGGGGGGGGGGGGGGGGGGGGGGGGGGGGGGGGGGGGGGGGGGGGGGGGGGGGGGGGGGGGGGGGGGGGGGGGGGGGGGGGGGGGGGGGGGGGGGGGGGGGGGGGGGGGTTTTTTTTTTTTTTTTTTTTTTTTTTTTTTTTTTTTTTTTTTTTTTTTTTTTTTTTTTTTTTTTTTTTTTTTTTTTTTTTTTTTTTTTTTTTTTTTTTTTTTTTTTTTTTTTTTTTTTTTTTTTTTTTTTTTTTTTTTTTTTTTTTTTTTTTTTTTTTTTTTTTTTTTTTTTTTTTTTTTTTTTTTTTTTTTTTTTTTTTTTTTTTTTTTTTTTTTTTTTTACTTGGCACTGGGGCCACCTTGGGTCTGGGGGGCCATCTAGCGTATTGTGGATTTTGGGCCACCGGCCACTCCCAGCCACAAGTCCCCCCAAAAAAAAAACTACGGCCGTTTCCCTGAAGGGAAAACTGACCTGCCACATCTTGCTGGGGACATGCGCGCCACTTGCCTTTACAAACCACCCGACCGGCACTTGTGCCACCTTTTATCTTGGAACCCTCCTCCCTACGTGATTTTCAGGGGCCACCGGCCCCCCCCAGCCCAGGCCCCCGAACACAAACCACGGCCCTTTTCCCTTGCAAAGAAAACTACCCCCCCCTTTTGGCTGGGAGATTGCAGAGCCATTGACCCCCTATCAACCAGCCCGACTTGACACCCCACCTTTGGGCTGGGAGCCACCAGCGTATTTGGATTTTTAAGGCCACTGGGCCCCCCCACCCAATCACCAAAAAAAATCTACGGCACTTTTTCCCCGGAATAAAAAGACCAACCCAACACTGCTGGCACATTGCATGGGACACTTCCCCCTATCAACCACCCGAACCGGGAAAATGGTCCCCCTTTTTCTGGGAATCACCCGTACGTGGGGTTTTTAGGAGCCCCGGCCCCTCCCCCCAAGGCCCCCCCAACACAACTACGGGCCCATTTTCCCCGGCAAAGAAAATCACCCCCCCCCTTCTGGGGGCAGATTGCAGAGCCACTGCCCAATCAAACCCCGACTTGGCATTGGTCCGCCTTTCATCTGGGAACCACCTGCGTATCGTGGATTTTTAGGGGCCAGCCGGGGCCCCTCCCCGACACAGGTCCCCAAACAAATACTAACTCCTTTTTCCCGGGGTAAAACTGACCTGCCCGTCCCTGGCGGGAGATTGCTGGAGCCCCTTCCCCACAAACAGAATTGGATGGTTTAATTTTATTGGGGAAAAAAAAAAAGCACTGGATTTTTGAACCACGGCCTCCCACCACAGGCCCCCGAACACAAAACCCCGGCCCTTTTTCCCGGGAAACAAAAACCCCCCCCCCCCCTCTGCTGGGAGATTGCAGGGACCCTTCCCTCTATCAAACCAGCCCGACTCGGCACTGTGCCACCTTTTTATCTGGAACCATCCTGGTATCGTGATTTTAGGAGCCACCCCACTCCCACCACAGGGCCCCCCAACACAAACCACGGCCCCTTTTCCCTGCAAAGAAAAATCCCCCCCCCCCCCTTTTGGCTCGCAGATTGCAGGACCCTTTACCTATCAAACCAGCCCGACTTGGCACTGCTGCCACCTTGGGTCTGGGAGCCATCCACGTATTTTTGGATTTTCAGGGCCAGCTGGCCACCCCCAGACACAGTCACCAAAAAAAATCTACGGGGACTTTTTTTCCCCGGAAGTAAAAATGACCAACCCATCATCTTGCTGGCACATTGCATCACACTTCCCTCATCAAACCAGCCCGACCGGGACGTGCCACCTTTTTTCGGAAACATCCTGCGATCGTGGGGTTTTCAGGAGCCAGCCGCCACTCCCGCCACAGGCCCCCGAACACAAACCACGGGCCCCTTTCCCTAAAGAAAACTCACGCCCCCCTTCTGGCTGGGAGAAATTTCAGGGAAACCCCTTTGGCTCTCTCAAAAAGCCCAACTTTGGGACTGGTGCCACCTTTCATCTTGGGGAAACCCTCCGCGTTCTTGGGTTTTTAGGGGCCAGACGGCCCCTCACAGCCCCAGGCCCCCGAACA
>NW_026993949.1:0-8990 GCF_028769735.1 Zonotrichia leucophrys gambelii
CAGGGTGACGGGCAGGTTGTTTTAATTCAGGGAAAAAGGGCCGTAGTTTGTGTTGGGGCCTGTGGCTGGGAGTGGCCGGCTGGCTCCTGAAAAACCCCATACGCAAAGGGTGGTTCCCAGATGAAGGTGGCACCGTGTCGAGTCGGGCTGGTTGATAGACAAGTGGCTCCTGCAATTCCAGCCCGAAGCGGGCGGTTTAGTTTTTGTTTTCCAGGGAAAAGGCCCCTGGGTTTTTGTTCGGGGGCTGTGGCTGGGAGTGGCCGGCTGGCTCCTGAAAATCCCCGATACGCAGGTTTGGGTTCAGATGAAAGGTGGCACCCTACCCAGTCGGCTGGTTTGAAGAGGGAAGTGGCTCCTGCAATCTGCCAGCCAGATGCACGGGCAGGTAGTTTTCTTTGCCAGGGAAAGGCCGTGTTTGTGTTCGGGGGCCTGTGGCTGGAGTGGCTGGCTGGCTCCTGAAAATCCACGATACGCAGGATGGTTCCCAGATGAAAGGTGGCACCAGTGCCAAGTCGGGCTGGATTGATAGAGGCAAGTGGCTCCTGCAATCTGCCAGCCAGATGACGGGCAGGTCGTTTTCTTCCAGGGAAAAGGGCCGTAGTTTGTGTTTGGGGGCCTGTGGCTGGGAGTGGCCGGCTGGCTCCTGAAAATCCACGATACGCAGGATGGTTCCCAGATGAAAGGTGGCACCAGTACCGAGTCAGGCTGGTTTGATAGAGGGAAATGGCTCCTGCAATCTGCCATCCAGAAGCGGGGCGGGTCAGTTTTTTTTCCAGGGGAAAGTGCCGTGGATTGTGTTTGGGGGCCTGTGGCTGGGAGTGGCCGGCTGGCTCCTGAAAATCCACGATACGCAGGATGGTTCCCAGATGAAGGTGGCACCGTCCAGTCGGCTGTTTGATAGAGCAAGTGGCTCTGCAATCTGCAGCCAGATGATGGGCAGGTCATGTTACTTCCAGGGAAAAAGCCGTAGTTTTGTTTGGGGGCCTGTGGCTGGGAACGTGGCCGGCTGGCTCCTGAAAATCCACGATACGCAGGTGGTTCCCAGATGAAAGGTGGTCACAGTACCGAGTCGGGCTGTGGGGAAAACCCCTGCCAAGTTTTGGGTGGGTTTTAGAGAGCCAAGTGGTTTTCCCGAAAACTGCCCGCCCGAAAAATGGGCAGGTCGGTTTTTAAAAATTTCCCGGGAAAAAGGGGCCGAAATTTTTTTTGGGGACTTTGGGGGTGGGAGTGGGGCCCGGGTGGCTCCTGAAAATCCCCCCATAACCCCGGAAAGGGTTTCCCAGATGAAAAATGGCAGCAGTGCCCCAAATCGGCTTGTTTGATAGTACCAAGTGGCTCCGCAATCTCCAGCCAGGGGGATGGGCAAAGGGCCCGTTTTAAAAATTTCCCGGGGAAAAGGGCCCAGTATTTGGGTTTTGGGGAACCCGTGGCCCGGGGGGGCCGGCTGGCTCCTGAAAATCCCCCAAAAGCGGGGGTGGTTTTCCCCGTGAAAAGGGGGCACCAGTGTCGAGTCGGGCTGGTTTGATTTCACCAAGTTTGGGTCCCGCAATCGCCAGCCAAAAACGGGGCGGGTGAGTTTTTTTTTGCCAGGGGAAAAGGGGCCCTGGTTTGGTTCGGGGCCCGGGGGTTGGGGGTGGCCCCCCCTGGCTCCCCGAAAAACCACGATAAGCAGGAGGTTCCCAAAATGAAAAAGGGGGCACCATTACCCCAGGGCTGGGGGGTTTATAGAGGGAAGTGTTCCCCAATCTGCCCCGGGAAAGCGGGGCGGGGTGAGATTTCTTTGCCAGGGGGAAAAGGGGGCCCGGGGGTTTTTTGTTCGAGGGGCCCGTGGCTGGCAGGGCCGGGTGGCCCCCTGAAAAAAACCACGATACGCAGGAAAGGTTCCCAGATGAAATGTGGGACCGGCCCCTCGGGCTGGATTGATTTGAGGCCCAAATGGCTCCTGCAAAAATTTCCAGCCAAAATGCGGGGAGGTCAGTTTTTTAAATTTAGGGAAAAAAGGCCCTAGTTTTTTGTGGGGGCCTGTGGGTGGGAGTGGGTGGGTGGCCCCCCTGAAAATCCACGATACGCAGGAAAGGTTTTCCCCGATGAAAGGGGGCACCATTTCCGGTCGGGCTGGTTTTTATAAGGGAAAAGGGCCCCCTGCAATCTGCCCGCCAGGCGGGGGGGTGGTTTTTTTCCAGGAAAAGGGCCCGGGGGTTTTTTGGGTTTGGGGGGGCCCGTGGCTGGGAGTGGCCGGCTTTGGGTCCCGAAAATCCACAAAAGCAGGTGTTCCCAGATGAAAGGGGCCCAGTGCCCGTCGGCCCGGATTGATAAAGGCAAGTGGGTTCCTTTCAATCTGCCCCGCCAGATGCGGCAAAGGCATTTTTCTTCCAGGAAAAAAGGGGCCCCCAGTTTGGTTTGGGGGTGTGGCGGGGGTGGCCCGGGTGGCTCCTGAAAATCCCCGATACGCAGGGGTGGTTCCCAGATGAAAGTGGCACCAAATACCAGTCGGGCTGGTTTTTATTTGAGGGGAAAATGTCTCCCGCAATCTGGCCCGCCAAAAAGCGGGGGGGTGAGGTTTTTTTTTTGCCAGGGAAAAAGGGCCCTGGTTTGTTTTTTGGGGGCCCGTGGGGTGGGAAATGGGCCCGGGTGGGTCCTGAAAATCCACGATACGGGAGGAAAGGTTTTCCCCAAAGAAAGGGGGGCCCGGGGGCCCAGTCGGGCTGGTTTTAAGAGGAAGTGGCCCCCTGCAATCTGCCAGCCAAAATGCGGGGGGGGTAAATTTTTTTCCAGGGAAAAGGGGCCCTGGGTTTTTGTTTGGGGGGCCTTTTGCTGGGAGTGCCCCCTGGGTTTCCCGAAAAAACCCCCGATACGCAGGATGGGTTTCCCCGAAGAAAAGGGGGCACCAAATTCCCAAATTGGGGTGGTTTTAAGAGGGGAAGTGGCCCGCAATCTGCCAGCCAGATGCGGGGGGGGTAGTTTTTTTCCAGGAAAAGGCCGTGGGGTTTTTTTTTTGGGGTTGGGGGCCCGTGGCTGGGGGTGGCCCGGGTGGCTCCTTTAAAATCCCCCGATACGCAGGGTGGTTCCCCCGAAGAAAGGTGGGACCAGTCCGAGTCGGGCGGTTTTAAGAGGGGGGTGGCTCCCCGCAAACTGCCAACCCAAAAAAACGGGGGGGGTTAGTTTTTTTCCAGGGAAAAAAGGCCCCTTTTGTTTTGGGGCCCCGGGTGGGTGGGGCCCGGTGGGTCCTGAAAAACCCCAAAACCCCAGGGTGGTTCCCAGATGAAAGGTGGCACAGTGCCCCGGGCGGGGTGGGATTGATAACCCTTTGGGTCCCCGAAAACTGGCCCGCCAAAGCGGGCGGTAGTTTTTCTTTTCCCGGGAAAAAAGGGGGGTTTTTTGTTTGGGGGCCTGTGGGTGGGAGTGGCCGGGGTGGCTCCTGAAAAACCACCCATTTTCGCAGGTTGGTTTCCCCGATGAAAGGGGGCACCAGTCCGAGTCGGGGTGGGTTTTAAGAGGGAGTGGTTTTCCGCAATCCCGCCACCAGAAGAAAAAGGGGGGAGGCCCGTTTTATTCCCGGGAAAAAGGGCCTTTAAATTTTTTGTTTGGGGGGGTTTTGCTGGGGGTGGCGGCCCGGCTCCTGAAAAATCCAGAAAACGCCCGGATGGTTCCCAGAGGGAAAAAGGCCCCCAAAATCCAAATTGGCTGTTTTTTTTTTAGTTTAAAGGGGGGCTCCTTTTTAAACTGCCCCGCCAGAAAGGGGGCGGGCCCCTTTTTTCCCGGGAAAAAGGGCCCTGGTTTTTGTTTTGGGGCCTTTTGGCTGGAAATGGCCCGGGTGGCTCCTGGAAAAAACCCCAAAACGCAGGATGGTTCCCAATGAAAGGTGGCACCCGTCCAAATCCCGGGGTTTGGTTTAAAGGAAGGGCTCTGCAATCTGCCAGCCCAAAAAGGGGCGGTTAGTCTTTTTCCGGGAAAAGGGGCCCTGGGTTTTTTGGTTTTGGGGGCCTGTGGCTGGGAGTGGCCGGCTGGCTCCTGAAAAACCCCCGATACGCAGATGTTTTTTCCCGAATTTAAAAAGGGGGCACCAATCCAATTTTTCCCCGGGGTTTTAAGAGGGAAGTGGTTTTCCCGCAATCGCCAGCCAGGGAAAAGGGGGGGGGGGGGTTTTTTTTCCCGGGGAAAAGGGCCGTGGTTTTTTTGGGGGCCCGTGGGTGGGGATTGGGCCCGGGTGGGGTCCTGAAAATCCCCCATACGCAGGATTTTTTTTTCCCGATGAAAGGTGCACCGGTCCGAGGCGGGGTGGTTTTATAACCAAATGGCTCCGCAATTTCCCGCCAGAGCGGGGGGTGTTTTTCTTTCCCGGGAAAAGGGCCGTGTTTGTGTTTGGGGGCTGTGGCTGGGGGGGCCGGGGGCTCCTGAAAATCCACGTACGCAGGATGGTTTCCCAGATGAAAGGTGGGGACCCAAATTACCCAGTCGGGGGTTGATAGAGGAAATGGTCCTGCAATCTGCCCCGCCAGAAAAAAACCCCGGGGGTGTTTTCTTTCCAGGGAAAAGGGGGCCCTGTTTGGTTGGGGCCTTTGGTGGGGGGGGCGGCTGGCTCCCCGAAAAATCCACCAACGCAGGATGGTTCCCAGATGAAAGGTGGGGACCCAAATCAGTGGGTGGATTGATAGGCAAGTGGCTCCCCAATCTGCACCAGTGACGGGCAGGTCAGTTTTTCTTCCAGGGGAAAAAGCCCTAGTTTGGTTTGGGGGCCTGTGGTGGGATGCCGGGGGCTCCCGAAAACCCCGATACCAGGATGGTTCCCAAGAAAGTTTGCACAGTACCCAGTCGGCTGGGTTTGAAGAGGGGGGGGTCCCGCAACTGCCCCGCCAAACGGGGCGGGGTGAGTTTTTCTTTGCCCGGGAAAAGGGCCCTGGTTTTTGTTCGGGGCCTTGGTGGGAGTGGGGGCTGGCTCCCGAAAATCCACGTTTGCAGGATGGTTCCAGATGAAAAGGGGCCCGTGCCAAATGGGTGGGTTTTAGAGGCAATGGTCCCCGCAATCTGCCCGCCAGAGAGGGCGGTCGTTTATTCGGGAAAAAGGGGTAGTTTTTTTTGGGGGCCCCTTGGGTGGGGTGGCCCGGGTGGCCCTGAAAAAACCCCGTTTTGCAGGATGGTTCCCCCGATAAAAGTGGCACAGTCCAGTCGGCTGGTTTATAGAAAATGGTCCTGCAATCTGCCCCGAAGGGGCCGGGGCGTTTTTTTCCAGGGGAAAATGGGGTGATTTGTTTGGGGGCCCGTGGCTGGGAGTGGCCGGCTGGCTCCTGAAAACCACAACGCAGGATGGTTCCAGTGAAAGGGGGCACCCGTGCCCATCGGGCTGGTTTATAGACAAGTGGGTCCTGCAATCTCCAGCCAGAACGGGCGGTAGTTTTTTCCAGGGGAAAAGGGCCTGTTGTGTTTGGGGGCCTGTGGTGGGGGTGGCCCGGGTGGGTCCTGAAAAACCACGAACCAGGGGTGGTTCCCAGATGAAGGTGGCACCCCAACCAGCGGGGTGGTTGATAGAGGAAGTGCCTGAATTCCAGCCAGAAGGGGGGGGGGGAGTTTTTTTTTGGGCCCGGGAAAAGGGGCCCTGGGTTTTTGTTCGGGGGGCCGTGGCGGGAAAATGGCCGGGGGGCTCCCGAAAATCCACCATACGCAGGGTGGTTCCCCGATGAAAAGGGGCACCATCGAGTCGGGGTGGTTTTATAGAGGGGAAATGCTCCCAATTCCACCCGGGGCGGTTTTTTTCCAGGGAAAAAAGCCCTGGGTTTTTTTTGGGGGCCTGTGGCTGGAGTGGGGTGGCTCCTGAAAACCCCATAGCAGGTGGTTCCAGATGAAAGGTGGCACCAGTGTCGGTCGGGGTGGTTGATAGAGGCAAGTGGCTCCGCAATCTGCCAGCCAGATGACGGGCAGGGCGTTTTACTTTCCCGGGAAAAAAGGCCCTAGTTTGTGTTTGGGGGCCCGTGGGTGGGAGTGGCCGGCTGGCTCCCGAAAATCACGATACGCAGGATGGTTCCCCGATGAAAGGTTTGGGACCATGGTCAGTTGGGCTGGATTGATAGAGGCAAGTGGCTCCTGCAATCTGCCAGCCCGATGACGGGCAGGTCAGTCTTACTTCCAGGGAAAAGGGCCGTAGTTTTTTTTGGGGGCCTGTGGCTGGGAGTGGCCGGGTGGCCCCCTGAAAATCCACGATACGCAGGATGGTTCCCAGATGAAAGGTGGCACCAGTACCCAGTCGGCTGGATTGATAGAGGCAAGTGGCTTTCCCGCAATCGCCAGCCAAAGCGGGGCGGTTTAGTTTTCTTTTCCCGGGAAAAGGGCCTGGTTTGTGTTTGGGGGCCTGTGGCTGGGAGTGGCCGGCTGGCTCCTGAAAAAACCACGATTCGCAGGATGGTTCCCAGATGAAAAGTTTGGGACCCAGTGCCAAGTGGGGTGGTTTTGATAGGGAAAATGGCTCCTGCAATTGCCCGCCAGAGAGGGGAGGGCTTTATTCCAGGGAAAAGGGCCGTAGTTTTTTTTGGGGGGTTTTGGCTGGGGGTGGCCCGGCGGCTCCCGGGAAAATCCCCCCGATAGCAGGATGGTTCCCCGATGAAAGTGGCACAGTCATCGGGTGGTTTTTTTCAAGTGGCTCCTGCAAACTGCCCGCCAGAGGGGGCGTTGTTTTTTCCAGGGAAAAGGCCGTGGTATTTTTTTGGGGGGCCTTGGTGGGGGTGGCCGGCTGGCCCGAAAACCCCCATAGCGGGTGGTTCCCGATGAAAGGGGGCACAGTCCCAGTCGGGTGGTTTTATGAAAGTGGGTCCGCAATCTCCGCCGAAAGGGGGGCGGGGGTTTTTCCAGGGAAAAAGGGCCGGTTTTGTGTTCGGGGGCCCGGGTGGGAGGGCCGGGTGGCTCCCGAAAAAACCCCGATCGCAGGTGGTTCCAGATGAAAGGTGGACCATCGGTCGGGCTGGTTTTTAGAGGGAATGGCCCCCCAAATTCCACCCGAAGGGGGCGGTAGTTTCTTTCCAGGGAAAAAAGGGCCGTGGGGTTTTGTTCGGGGGGCCCGGGCCGGGAGTGGCCGGCGGCTCCTGAAAAACCACGATACGCAGGTTTTTCCCAGATGAAAGGTGGCACCATCGAGTCGGGGTGGTTGATAGAGGGAAGGGCTCCGCAATTCCGCCAGAGCGGGGGGGGTAGTTTCTTTCCAGGGAAAAGGGGCCTTTTTTTTTTTTTGGGGGGGTTGGTGGAGTGGCCCCCCTGGCCCCCTGAAAAAACCACCATAGCAGGATGGGTTCCCCGATGAAAGGTGGCACCAGTGCGGGGTCGGGGTGGTTTTTATAGAGGAAGGGCTCCCGCAATCTGCCACCAGATGGGGAGGTCATTTTTTCTTCCAGGGAAAAGGGCCGTATTTTTGGTTTTGGGGGGCCCTTGGTGGGAGTGGCGGGTGGCTCCCGAAAATCCACATACGCGGATGGTTTCCCAGTGAAAGGTGGCACCGACCGGCGGCGGTTTGAAGAGGGGAAGTGGCTCCCGCAATTGCCAGCCAGAAACGGGCGGTATTTTTCTTTTCGGGAAAAGGGGCCCTGGTTTGTGTTTGGGGTTTTTGGCGGAGTGGCCCCGGTGGTCCTGAAATCCCCTACGCAGGATGGTTCCCCGTTTAAAGGGGGCCCATCCAAATGGGCTGGTTTAGAGGAAGTGGTTCCTGCATCTGCCCCCAGGAAAGGGGGCGGTGGTTTTTTTCCGGGAAAGGGGGGTTTTTTTGGGGGCTGTGGCGGGAGTGCCGGCTGGCTCCTGAAAATCCACGATACGCGGTTTTTTCCCAGATGAAAGGGGGCACAGTCAGTCGGCGGTTTTATAGAAAGTGGGTCTGCAATTGCAGCCCAAGAGGGCAGGGTCGTTTTTTTTTTCCGGGAAAGGGCCTAGTTTGTTTGGGGCCTTGGCTGGGGTGGCCTGGCCCTGAAAATCCCCAAAAACCCCGGATGGTTCCAGTGAAAGGTGGCACAGTGCCGGTTGGGTGGTTTATAACAAAATGGCTCCCCTTTCCCTTTTTTTTTTTTTTTTTTTTTTTTTTTTTTTTGGGCCTGGGCGGGAAAGTGGCCCGGGGGGGGCTCCTGAAAATCCCCGATACGCAGGATGGGTTTCCCGATGAAAGGGGGCACCCTACCCGGTTTGGGGGGTTGATAGAGGAAGTGGCTCCTGCAATCCCACCAAAGCGGGGGGGGTTTAGTTTTCTTTGCCCGGGAAAAAAGGGGGTGGTTTTGTTCGGGGCCCTGTGGTGGAGTGGCCGGCTGGTCCCAAAAAACCCCGATACGGGAGGATGGTTTCCCCGATGAAAGTGGCAAGTGCCAAGTTGGCTGGTTTAAGAGGCAAGTGGGCTCTGAATTGCCTGCCCGAAGAGGGCAGGTGGTTTTTTTTCCCGGGAAAGGGCCCCTAGTTTTTTTTGGGGGGTTTTGCTGGGGGGTGGCCGGGTGGGTCCTGAAAATCCCCGATACGCAGGAGGGTTCCCAGATGAAAGGGGGCACCCGTGCCAAATCGGCTGGATTGATAAGCAAGTGGCTCCTTTCAATCTGCCAGCCAGATGACGGGCGGTCGTTTTACTTCCAGGGAAAAGGGCCGTGTTTTTGTTTGGGGCCCGTGGCTGGGGGTGGGCCGGGTGGCTCCTGAAAATCCACCATTTCGCAGGATGGTTCAAAATGAAAGGTGGCACCAGTTCGAGTCGGGCTGGTTTGATAGAGGCAAGTGGCTCCTGCAATCTGCCAGCCCGAATGCGGGGCGGGGTTGTTTTCTTTGCCAGGGAAAAGGGCCGTGGTTTGTGTTCGGGGGCCTGTGGCTGGGAGTGGCCGGGTGGCTCCTGAAAATCCCCGATACGCAGGATGGTTCCCAGATGAAAGGTGGGACCATGCCAAATCGGCTGGATTGATAGAGGCAAGTGGCTCCTGCAATTCCGCCAAGCGGGGGGGTGTTTCTTCCGGGAAAAGGGGCCCTGTTTGTTTTTTGGGGGGCCCGGG
>NW_026993950.1:0-8988 GCF_028769735.1 Zonotrichia leucophrys gambelii
CGGTTTTTTTTTGGGTGGGAAAGTGGGCCGGCTGGCTCCTGAAAATCCCCCATACGCAGGAATGGTTTCCCGAGATGAGTCTCCAGTGCCAGTCGGGCTGGTTGATAGAGGCAAGTGGTCCTGCAATCTGCCAGCCAGAAGCGGGCGGGAGTTTTGTTTGCCGGGAAAAGGGCCGTGGTTTGTGTTCGGGGCCTGTGGCTGGGAGTGGCCGGTCTGGCTCCTGAAAATCCACGATACGCAGGATGGTTCCCAGATGAAAGGTGGCACCGTGCCAAGTCGGGACTGGTATGATAGAGCAAGTGGCTCCTGCAATCTGCCAGCCAGAAGCGGGCGGTGAGTTTGTTTCCAGGGAAAAGGGCCGTGTTATGTGTTGGGGGCCTGTGCTGGAGTGGCCGGCTGGCTCCTGAAAATCCACATCGCGCAGGATGGTTCCCAGACGAAGTGGCACCAGTGCCGAGTCGGGCTGGTTTGATAGAGCCAAGTGGCTCCTGCAATCTACCATCCAGAAGCGGGGCAGCTGATTTTTTTTTCCCGGGGAAAGGGCTGTGGTTTGTGTTTGGGGGCCTGTGGCTGGGAGTGGCCGGCTGGCTCCTGAAAATCCACGATACGCAGGATGGTTCCAGATGAAAAAGGGGCACCAGTACCAAGTCGGGCTGGGGTTTGATAGAGCCAAGGGCGTCCTGCTATCTGCCAGCCAGAAGATGGCAGTCAGTTTTACTTCCAGGGAAAAGGGCCGTAGTTTGTGTTTGGGGGCCTGTGGCTGGGAGTGGCCGGCTGGCTCTCTGAAAATCCACGCCGCGCAGATGGTTCCCATGACCCAAGGGAGGCACCAGTGCCAAGTCGGGCTGGTTTGATAGGCCAAGGGCTCATGCAATCTGTCAGCCAGAAGTGGGCGGGTGTTTTGTTTGCCAGGAAAAGGGCCTTGGCTTTGTGTTTGGGGGCCTGTGGCTGGGAGTGGCCGGCTGGCTCCTGAAAGATCCACGATACGCAGGATGGTTCCCAGATGAAAGGTGGGCCGTGCCAGTCGGGCTGGTTTGATAGAGCAAGTGGCTCCTGCAATCTACCAGCCAGAAGCGGGGCAGCTGATTTTTTTTTCCTGGGAAAGGGCGTGGTATGTGTTTGGGGCCTGGGGCTGGGAGTGGCCGGCTGGCTCCTGAAAATCCACATACGCAGGATGGTTCCCAGATGAATGGTGGCACAGTGCCAAGTCGGCTGGTTTGATAGAGCCAAGTGGCTCCTGCATCTGCCAGCCAGAAGCGGGGCAGGTGAGTTTTGTTTGCCAGGAAAAGTGGGCCGTGGTTTGTGTTCGGGGCCTGTGGCTGGGAGTGGCCGGCTGGCTCCTGAAAATCCACGATACGCAGGATGGTTCCCAGATAAAGGTGGCACCAGTGCCAAGTCGGACTGGTATTTAGCACAAGTGGCTCCTGCAATCTACCATCCAGCAAGCGGGGCAGTGAGTATTTTTTCCAGGGAAAAGGGCCGTGATTATGTGTTGGGGGCCTGTGCGGGAGGGGGCCGGGGGCTCCTGAAAAACCACGGCAGAAAGGTTTTTAGATGAAAGGTGGCACCGTCCAACGGGCGTTTTTATAGAGCCAAGGGCCCTGCAATCGCCAGCCAAAAGGGCGGGGAGTTTTTTTCCGGGGGAAAAAAGGCCCTGTTTCTGTTTTGGGCCGTGGGTGAGGGCCGCTGGGTCCGAAAATCCTGATACGCAGGATTTCCCAATGAAAGTGGCCCATGCCAATCGGGGGTGGTTTGATAGAGCCCGGGGGTCCTCAATCTGCCCCCAGAAAAGGGGCGGTTTTTTTTTTCCAGGGAAAAGGCCGGGGTTTTTTGGGGGCCTGGGCTGGGGGGTGGCCGGCTGGCTCCTGAAAAATCCACCCGCCGGAGGTTCCCAGAAAGGGGCACCGTCCAGTCCGCTGGTTTTAAATTAGCCAAGTGGCTCCTGCAATCTGCCAGCCCGGGGGGGGATCCAAAAACGGAAAAGTTTAAAGGGAAAAAAAAAAAAAAAAAAAAAAAAAAAAAAAAAAAAAAAAAAAAAAAAAAAAAAAAAAAAAAAAAAAAAAAAAAAAAAAAAAAAAAAAAAAAAAAAAAAAAAAAAAAAAAAAAAAAAAAAAAAAAAAAAAAAAAAAAAAAAAAAAAAAAAAAAAAAAAAAAAAAAAAAAAAAAAAAAAAAAAAAAAAAAAAAAAAAAAAAAAAAAAAAAAAAAAAAAAAAAAAAAAAAAAAAAAAAAAAAAAAAAAAAAAAAAAAAAAAAAAAAAAAAAAAAAAAAAAAAAAAAAAAAAAAAAAAAAAAAAAAAAAAAAAAAAAAAAAAAAAAAAAAAAAAAAATTTTTTTTTTTTTTTTTTTTTTTTTTTTTTTTTTTTTTTTTTTTTTTTTTTTTTTTTTTTTTTTTTTTTTTTTTTTTTTTTTTTTTTTTTTTTTTTTTTTTTTTTTTTTTTTTTTTTTTTTTTTTTTTTTTTTTTTTTTTTTTTTTTTTTTTTTTTTTTTTTTTTTTTTTTTTTTTTTTTTTTTTTTTTTTTTTTTTTTTTTTTTTTTTTTTTTTTTTTTTTTTTTTTTTTTTTTTTTTTTTTTTTTTTTTTTTTTTTTTTTTTTTTTTTTTTTTTTTTTTTTTTTTTTTTTTTTTTTTTTTTTTTTTTTTTTTTTTTTTTTTTTTTTTTTTTTTTTTTTATAGGCAAGTGGCTCCTGCAATCCACAGAAGGGGCAGTATTTTTCCAGGGAAAGGGCCGTGTTTGTTGGGGGCCGTTTGAGTGGGGGCCCCCCAAATCCAAACCAATTTTCCCAATTTTACTTCCATCTTATATTAACTCCGTTTTTCCCCTTATTTTTTCAAAACCTTTTTTCCCCCCTTTATTCCCTTCCTAAAACCCATCCCTTTCCATAATCCATTCCAATCCTTTTATAAAACTCCCCCCCCCCCCCCCCCCCCCCCAAACCCCCCCCCCCCCCCCCCCCCAAAACCCCCCCACCCCCAAAAACCCCCCCCAAACCAAAACCAAAAAAAACCCCAAAAAAACCAACCCAAAACCCCCCCCCCCCAAAGGCCGGGTGGTCGGGTTGCGGTGGGCCATGGGTGGCCCGCCAAGTGGGTTTAAAGGGGAGGGCTTTCAATGCCGCAAGGGGAGGAGTTTTTTGGGAAAGGGCCGGTTTGGTTGGGGCTGTGGTGGAGTGGCCGCTGTCCTGAAAATCACGATAGCGTGTTCCCAGATGAAGGGCCCACAAGTCGCTGGTTGATAGGCAAGTCTCTGCATCTCCCCAGAAGCGGGGGTAGTTTTTTGGGAAAGGGCCTGGTTGGTTGGGGCCGTGCTACCGCTGCCGAAATCCAGGAGTGGCCGACCCCAAAGGGCCGGCAGTCGGGGTTTTAGCCAAAGGTCGGCAATTCCCAGAAAGGGCGTATTTTTTTCCGGGAAGGCGGTTATTTCCGTGGTAGTGAGTGCTCCAAAACCAGTCGGGGTTTGAGAAGGTGACGGCCAAGGCGGGGTTTTTAGGGGGCTTGGAGCCCCAGAAGGGCGTGGTTTGTTTCGGGGCCTGGTTTTTGGGTTTGGGGCCTGGTTGGGGGCGGTGGTCCGAATCACGTACGGATGGTTAAGAAGTGTCACCACCAAGCGGCGGTTTTTGGAAGGGCTGTTGGGCCCCGTGGGAGCGTTTTTCCCGGGAAAAGGGCCGAGGTATGTGTTTGGGGGCCTGTGGCTGGGAGTGACAGGCTGGCTCCTGAAAATCTACGATACGCAGGATGGTTCCCAGATGAAAGGCGGAACCAGTGCCAAGTCGGGCTGGTTTGATAGAGGCAAGTGGCTCCTGCAATCTGCCCGCCAGAAGCGGGGCGGGTGAGTTTTGTTTGCCAGGGAAAAGGGCCGTGGTTTGTGTTTGGGGGCCTGTGGCTGGGAGTGGCCAGCTGGCTCCTGAAAATCCACGCCGCGCAGGATGGTTCCCAGATGAAAGGTGGCACCAGTACCAAGTCAGGCTGGTTTGATAGAGCCAAGTGGCTCCTGCAATCTGCCAGCCAGAAGATGGGCAGGTCAGTTTTACTTCCAGGGAAACGGGCCGTAGTTTGTGTTTCGGGGCCTGTGGCTGAGAGCGGCCGGCTGGCTCCTGAAAATCCACGATACGCAGGATGGTTCCCAGACCCAAGGGGGCACCAGTGCCAAGTCGGGCTGTTTTGATAGAGCCAAGTGGCTCCTGCAATCTGCCAGCCAGAAGATGGGCAGGTCAGTTTTACTTCCAGGGAAAAGGGCCGTGGTATATGTTTGGGGGACTGTGGCTGGGAGTGGCCGGCTGGCTCCTGAAAATCCACGATACGCAGGATGGTTCCCAGATGAATGGTGGCTCCAGTGCCGAGTCGGGCTGGTTTGATAGAGGCAAGTTTCTCCTGCAATCTGCCAGCCAGAAGCGGTGCGGGTGAGTTTTGTTTGCCCGGGAAAAGGGCCGTGGTTTGTGTTCGGGGGCCTGTGACTGGGAGTGGTCGGCTGGCTCCTGAAAATCCACGCCGCGCAGGATGGTTCCCAGACCCAAGGGACACCTGTGCCGAGTCAGGTTGGTTTGATAGAGCCAAGTGGCTCCTGCAATCTGCCAGCCAGAAGCGGGGCAGCTGAGTTTTTTTTCCATGGAAAAGGGCCGTAGTTTGTATTTGGGGGCCTGTGGCTGGGAGTGGCCGGCTGGCTCCTGAAAATCCATGATACGCAGGATGGTTCCCAGATGAATGGTGGCTCCAGTGCCAAGTCGGGCTGGTTTGATAGAGCCAAGTGGCTCCTGCAATCTGCCAGCCAGAAGATGGGCAGGTCAGTTTTTCTTCCAGGGAAAAGGGCCGTAGTTTGTGTTTGGGGGCCTGTGGCTGGAGTGGCCGCTGGCTCCTAAAATCCACGATACGCAGGATGGTTCCCAGATGAATGGTGGCTCCAGTGCCAGTCGGGCTGGTTTGATAGAGGCAAGTGCTCCTGCAATCTGCCAGCCAGAAGCGGTGCGGGTGAGTTTGTTTGCCCGGAAAAGGCCGTGGTTTGTGTTCGGGGGCCTGTGGCTGGGAGTGGCGGCGGCTCCTGAAAATCCACGCCGCGCAGGATGGTTCCAGACCCAAGGGAGCACCTGTGCCGAGTCGGGCTGGTTGATAGAGCAATGGCTCCTGCATCTGCCAGCCAGAAGCGGGGCAGCGAGTTTTTTTCAGGAAAAGGGCCGTGGTATATGTTTGGGGCCTGTGTGAGAGTGGCCGCTGCTCTGAAATCCACGATACCAGATGGTTCCAGATGAAAGTTGGCACCAGTGCCGTCGGCTGGTTTGATAGAGCAAGTGGCTCCTGCAATCTGCCAGCAGAAGGGCAGGTCAGTTTTCTTCAGGAAAAGGGCCGTAGTTTGTGTTGGGGGCCTGTGGCTGGAGTGACGGGTGGCTCCTGAAACCAGCCGCGCAGGATGGTTCCCAGACCAAGGGAACCAGTGCGAGTTGGCTGGTTGATAGCCAAGTGGCTCCTGCAATCGCACCAGAAGCGGCGGTGAGTTTGTTGCCAGGGAAAAGGGCCGTGTTTGTTTCGGGACCTGAGGCTGGGAGTGCCGGCGCTCTGAATCCACGCGCGCAGGGTCCAGACCAAGGGGCACAGTGCCGTGCGGCTGGTTGATAGCACAAAGTGGCTCCTGCAATCTACCAGCCAGAAGGGCAGCTAATTTTTTTCCTGGGAAAAGGGCCGTGGTTTGTTTGGGGGCCGTGGCTGGAGTGGCGGCTGGCTCCTGAAAATCCACAATACCCAGGATGGTTCCCAGATGAAAGGTGCACCAGTGCGAAGTCGGACTGTTGATAGTCAAGTGGCTCCTGCAATCTCCACCAGAAGCGGGCAGTGGGTTTTTTCCAGGGAAAGGGCCGTGGTTGTGTTGGCCTGTGTGGGAGTGGCCGGCTGGCTCCTGAAAATCCACGATACGCAGGATGGTTCCAATGAATGTGGCTCCAGTGCCAGTCGGGCTGTTGATAGAGCAAGTTCTCCTGCAATCTGCCAGCCAGAAGATGGGCAGGTAGTTTTTTACTTCCAGGGAAAAGGGCCGTAGTTTGTGTTTGGGGGCCTGTGGCTGGGAGTGGCCGGCTGGCTCCTGAAAATCCACGATACGCAGGATGGTTCCCAGACCCAATGGGGCACCAGTGCCGAGTCGGGCTGTTTTGATAGAGCCAAGTGGCTCCTGCAATCTGCCAACCAGAAGATGGGCAGGTCAGTTTTACTTCCAGGGAAAAGGGCGTGGTATATGTTTGGGGACTGTGGCTGGAGTGCCGGCTGGCTCCTAAAAATCCACGATACGCAGGATGGTTCCCAGATGAATGGTGGCTCCAGTGCCGAGTCGGGCTGGTTTGATAGAGGCAAGTTTCTCCTGCAATCTGCCAGCCAGAAGCGGTGCGGGTGAGTTTTGTTTGCCCGGGAAAAGGGCCGTGGTTTGTGTTCGGGGGCCTGTGGCTGGGAGTGGCGGGCTGGCTCCTGAAAATCCACGCCGCGCAGGATGGTTCCCAGACCCAAGGGACACCTGTGCCGAGTCAGGTTGGTTTGATAGAGCCAAGTGGCTCCTGCAATCTGCCAGCCAGAAGCGGGGCAGCTGAGTTTTTTTTCCAGGGAAAAGGGCCGTAGTTTGTTTTTGGGAGCCTGTGGCTGGGAGTGGCCGGCTGGCTCCTGAAAATCCATGATACGCAGGATGGTTCCCAGATGAATGGTGGCTCCAGTGCCAAGTCGGGCTGGTTTGATAGAGCCAAGTGGCTCCTGCAATCTGCCAGCCAGAAGATGGGCAGGTCAGTTTTTCTTCCAGGGAAAAGGGCCGTAGTTTGTGTTTGGGGGCCTGTGGCTGGGAGTGGCCGGCTGGCTCCTGAAAATCCACGCCGCGCAGGATGGTTCCCAGACCCAAGGGGGCACCAGTGCCGAGTCGGGCTGGTTTGATTGAGCCAAGTGGCTCCTGCAATCTGCCAGCCAGAAGCGGGGCGGGTGAGTTTTTTTTGCCAGGGAAAAGGGCCGTGGTTTGTGTTCGGAGACCTGAGGCTGGGAGTGGCCGGCTGGCTCCTGAAAATCCACGCCGCGCAGGATGGTTCCCAGACCCAAGGTGGCACGAGTGCCAAGTCGGGCTGGTTTGATAGCACAAAGTGGCTCCTGCAATCTACCAGCCAGAAGCGGGGCAGCTAATTTTTTTTTCCCGGGAAAAGGGCCGAGGTATGTGTTTGGGGGCCTGTGGCTGGGAGTGGCCGGCTGGCTCCTGAAAATCCACAATACCCAGGATGGTTCCCAGATGAAAGGTGGCACCAGTGCGAAGTCGGACTGGTATGATAGTTCAAAGTGGCTCCTGCAATCTACCATCCAGAAGCGGGGCAGCTGGGTATTTTTTCCAGGGAAAAGGGCCGTGGTATGTGTTTGGGGGCCTGTGACTGGGAGTGGCCGGCTGGCTCCTGAAAATCCACGATACGCAGGATGGTTCCCAGATGAATGGTGGCTCCAGTGCCAAGTCGGGCTGGTTTGATAGAGGCAAGTTTCTCCTGCAATCTGCCAGCCAGAAGCGGTGCGGGTGAGTTTTGTTTGCCCGGGAAAAGGGCCGTGGTTTGTGTTCGGGGGCCTGTGGCTGGGAGTGGCCGGCTGGCTCCTGAAAATCCACGCCGCGCAGGATGGTTCCCAGACCCAAGGGAGCACCTGTGCCGAGTCGGGCTGGTTTGATAGAGCCAAGTGGCTCCTGCAATCTGCCAGCCAGAAGCGGGGCAGCTGAGTTGTTTTTCCAGGGAAAAGGGCCATGGTATATGTTTGGGGGCCTGTGGCTGAGAGTGGCCAGCTGTCTCCTGAAAATCCACGATACGCAGGATGGTTCCCAGATGAAAGGTGGCACCATTTCCAAGTCAGGCTTGTATGATAGTACGAAGTGGCTCCTGCAGTCTACCATCCAGAAGGCTGGCAGGTCAGTTTTACTTCCAGGGAAAAGGGCCGTAGTTTGTGTTTGGGGGCCTGTGGCTGAGAGTGGCCGGCTGGCTCCTGAAAATCCACCATACGCAGGATGGTTCCCAGATGAATGGTGGCTCCAGTGCCGAGTCGGGCTGGTTTGATAGAGGCAAGTTTCTCCTGCAATCTGCCAGCCAGAAGCGGTGCGGGTGAGTTTTGTTTGCCCGGGGAAAGGGCTGTGGTATGTGTTCGGGGGCCTGTGGGTGGGAGTGGCCGGCTGGCTCCTGAGAATCCACGATACGCAGGATGGTTCCCAGATAAAAGGTGGCACCAGTACCAAGTCGGGCTGTTTTGATAGAGCCAAGTGGCTCCTGCGATCTGCCAGCCAGAAAATGGGCAGGTCAGTTTTACTTCCAGGGAAAAGGGCCGTAGTTTTTGTTTTGGGGACTGTGGCTGGGAGTGGCAGGCTGGCTCCTGAAAATCCACAATACGCAGGATGGTTCCCAGACAAATGGTGGAACCAGTGCCATATCGGGCTGGTTTGATAGAGCCAAGTGGCTCCTGCATTCTGCCAGCCAGAAGCGGGGCAGCTGAGTTTTGTTTGCCAGGGAAAAGGGCCGTGGTTTGTGTTCGGAGCCCTGTGGCTGGGAGTGTCCGGCTGGCTCCTGAAAATCCACGATACGCAGGATGGTTCCCAGATGAAAGGTGGCACCAGTGCCAAGTCGGACTGGTATGATAGTTCAAAGTGGCTCCTGCAATCTACCATCCAGAAGCGGGGCAGCTGAGTATTTTTTCCAGGGAAAAGGGCCGTGGTATGTGTTTGGGGGCCTGTGACTGGGAGTGGCCGGCTGGCTCCTGAAAATCCACGATATGCAGGATGGTTTCCAGATGAAAGGTGGCACCAGTACCAAGTCGGGCTGGTTTGATAGAGCCAAGGGCGTCCTGCAATCTGCCAGCCAGAAGATGGGCAGGTCAGTTTTACTTCCAGGGAAAAGGGCCGTAGTTTGTGTTTCGGGGCCTGTGGCTGAGAGTGGCCGGCTGGCTCCTGAAAATCCACGATACGCAGGATGGTTCCCAGATGAATGGTGGCTCCAGTGCCGAGTCGGGCTGGTTTGATAGAG
>NW_026993951.1:0-8971 GCF_028769735.1 Zonotrichia leucophrys gambelii
CCGTTGTCCCTCAGGATAAGCAGGCAGGGTTTCCTGGTGGCCTGGTTGGTTCCCTGGAAAAGGGAAAAAAACCCCAAAAAAAAAAGGATGTGGGAGATTGGAGGAGAAATTCCCTTGGGATGTGCAGGGATAACTCCAGGGGAAAATTCCAGGGGGAAATTCCAGCCCGGTGTTGGTTGTCAAGTTGCATTTGGGGTGTTTTTATCAGAATTCCCTGCCCCTGAAGGATTTTTGGGATAAATAAAAGGGAAGTAGAGAAGATATAAAACGCTCCATTATCCAGCCAGAATTCCATCAGGAATTTTGGGATCAGCATCCATATAACAGCCTTAATAACCAAAACCCCATAATCCAATTAAATTCCATGAGGAATTTTGGGATCAGTATGGATACAGTGATTTTTTAATAGCCAAAACTCCCATCATCCATCCGAAATTCCATCAGGAATTTTGGGATCAATATCCACATATTGGCCTTTTAATAGCCAAAGTCCATAATCCAACCAAAATTCCATGAGGAATTTTGGGATCAGTATGGATACAGTGGCGTTTTAATAGCCAAAACTCAATAATCCAACCAAAATTCCATGAGGAATTTTGGGATCAGCATCTGTAAATAGCCTTTTAATACCCAAAACCCCATAATGCAACTGAAATTCCATGAGGAATTTTGGGATCAGTATCCACCTAATGCTCTATTAATAACCAAAACTCCCATCATCCAACCAAAATTCCATGAGGAATTCTGGGATCAATGTCCATGTGTTGACCTTCTATTGGCCAAAGTCCATAATCCAACTGAAATTCCATGAGGAATTCTGGGATCAGTACCCCCATAATGACCTTTTAATAGTCAAACCCCCGTAATCCAGCTGAAATTCCATGAGGAATTTTGGGATCAATATTCATATATTGGCCTTATAATAGCCACAGTCCATAATCCAACCAAAATTCCATGAGGAATTTTGGGATCAGCATCTGTAAATAGCCTTTTAATACCCAAAACCCCATAATGCAACTGAAATTCCTCATGGAATTTTGGGATCAATATTCATATATTGGCCTTATAATAGCCAAAGTCCATAATCCAACCAAAATTCCATGAGGAATTTCTGGGATCAGTACCCCCATAATGACCTTTTAATAACCAAAACCCCATAATCCAACTGAAACTTCTCATGGAATTTTGGGATCAATATCCACATGTTGAGCTTCTATTAGCCAAAGTCCATAATCCAACCAAAATTCCATGAGGAATTTCGGGATCAGCATCCATATAATAACCTTTCAATAACCAAAACCCCATCATCCAACTGAAATTCCATGAGGAATTTTGGGATCAATATCCATATATTGGCCTTATAATAGCCAAAGTCCATAATGCAACCAAAATTCCATTAAAAATTCTGGATCAGTACCCCCATAATGACCTTTTAATAGTCAAACCCCCATAATCCAACTGAAATTCCATGAGGAATTTTGGGATCAATATCCACGTGTTGACCTTCTATTAGCCAAAGTCCATAATCCAACCAAAATTCCATGAGGAATTCTGGGATCAGCATCCATATCATAGCCTTTCAATAACCAAACCCCCATCATCCAACTGCAACTCCTCATGGAATTTGGGATCAGTATCCATATAACAGCCTTAATAGCCAAAACTCCATAATCCAACTGAAATTCCTTAAGGAATTTTGGGATCAATATCCACATATTGGCCTTTTAATAGCCAAAGTCCATAATCCAACCAAAATTCCATGAGGAATTTTGGGATCTGTATCCACCTAATGCCCTATTAATAACCAAAACTCCCATCATCTAGCCAAAATTCCATGAAGAATTTTGGGATCAGCATCCCTATAACAGCCTCTCAATAACCAAACCCCCATAATCCAGCTGAAATTCCATGAGGAATTCTGGGATCAGCACCTCAACCTTCTCAACGCCTCGAATCCATCCCCGTTGGAATTTTTCGGGCTGGATTCCCGCCCATCCCTGATTTTTCCCCCCAGGACGCCATTCCACGCCGACGTGTTCCGCTCCTACAGCTGGTCGGCCAACGTGTGCGGCCGGAAGAGGTGGCTGCTGTATCCCGCGGGACAGGAGGAATTCCTGCGGGATCGCCACGGGAATCTCCCCTTCGACGTGACGGCGCCGGATCTGCGGGATGAGCGGATTTATCCGCGCTCCAGCCGGAGCCAGCCCCCGCTGGAAATTCTGCAGGAGCCCGGAGAGATCGTCTTCATCCCCAGCGGGTGGCACCACCAGGTTCACAACCTGGTGAGGGCACGGATCCGCTGGGAATTGTGCCAAGATCCCAAAGGTTTCCTTGGGATGGATGGATGATGGATGGATGATGGATGGATGATGGATGGATGATGGATGGATGGATGGATGATGGATGGATGATGGATGATGGATGGATGATGGATGGATGATGGATGGATGGATGGAGGGATGGATGGATGATGGATGGATGGATGATGGATGGATGGATGGATGTGATGATGATGGATGGATGTGGGGAAAAGGATGGATGGATGGGATGGAGGATGAATGGATGGATGATGGATGGATGGATGATGGATGGATGGATGGATGATGGATGGAGAGATGATGGATGGATGGATGGATGATGGGTGATGAAGGGATGGATGGTGGGTGTGGATGGATGGATGATGGATGGATGGATGGATGGATGGATGGAATGGATGGATGGATGGATGATGGGATGGATGGATGTGATGATGGATGATGGATGGATGGTGGGGTGATGGATGATGGATGGATGGATGGATGGATGGATGATGGATGGGATGGATGATGGATGGATGATGGATGGATGATGGATGGATGATGGATGTGGATGGATGTATGGATGGATGGGTGATGGATGGATGATGGATGGATGGGGATATGGATGGTGATGGATGTGATGGATGATGGATGGATGGATGATGGATGGATGATGATGGATGGATGGATGGATGATGGATGTGATGGATGGATGGATGATGGATGGATGATGGATGATGGATGATGGATGGATGGATGATGGATGGATGGGTGGATGGATGGATGATGATGATGGATATGGATGATGGATGGATGGATGATGGATGGATGATGGATGATGGATGGATGGATGGATGGATGATGGATGGATGGATGATGGATGGATGGATGGATGATGGATGGATGATAGATGATGGATGGATGGATGGATGGATGATGGATGAGATGGATGATGGATGAGGATTGGATGGATGGGTGGATGGATGATGGATGGATGGATGGATGGATATGGATGATGGATGATGATGATATATGATGATGATATGATAATATGATGGATGGATTATGGATATATCATGATATATTATGATATGATTATGTATATGCATGCATCATCATATATGCATTCATATATCATTATATATTATTATTATATTATTCATATTCATCATTATATATATTCATCATTCATCATTCATTCATTATCATCATTCATCATCATCATTCATCTCATCATCATCATTCATTCATTCATCATTCATCATTCATCATTCATTCATCATCATTCATTCATTCATTCATCATCATTCATTCATTCATCATTCATTTCATTCATTCATTCATCATATCATCATTCATCATTCATCATCATTCATTCATTCATCATATCATTCATTCATCATTCATTCATCATTCATCATTCATTATCATTCATTCATTCATCATTCATTCATTTCATTCATTCATTCATTCATCATATCATTCATTCATCATTCATCATTCATTCATTCATTCATTCATTCATTCATCATCTCATCATTCATCTTCATTCATTCATCATTCATCATTCATTCATTCATTCATCATCATCATTCATTCATTCATTCATTCATTATCATTCATTCATATCATTCATTCATCATCTCATTCATTCATCATTCATTCATCATCATTCATTCATCATTCATTCATTCATTCATTCATCATTCATTCATTCATTCATTCATCATTCATTCATCTCATCATCATTCATCATCATTCATTCATTCATTCATTCATCATTCATCATTCATTCATTCATCATTCATTCATTCATTCATCATTCATTCATTCATTCATTCATTCATTCATTCATTCATTCATTCATATCATTCATTCATTCATTCATTCATTCATCATCATTCATCATTCATTCATTCATTCATTCATTCATTCATTCATTCATCATTCATTCATTCATTCATTCATCATTCATTCATTCATTCATTCATTCATTCATTCATTCATCATTCATCATTCATTCATCATTCATTCATTCATTCATTCATTCATCATTCATTCATTCATTCATTCATTCATTCATTCATCATTCATTCATTCATTCATTCATTCATTCATCATTCATTCATTCATCATTCATTCATCATCATCATTCATTCATTCATCATTCATCATTCATTCATTCATTCATTCATTCATTCATTCATTCATTCATCATTCATTCATCATTCATTCATTCATCATTCATTCATTCATTCATTCATTCATTCATTCATTCATTCATTCATTCATCATTCATTCATTCATTCATTCATTCCATTCATTCATTCATCATTCATTCATCATTCATTCATTCATTCATTCATTCATTCATTCATTCATTCATCATTCATCATCATTCATTCATTCATTCATCATCATCATTCATCATTCATTCATCATTCATTCATTCATCATTCATCATTCATTCATTTATCATTCATCATTCATTCATCATTCATCATTCATCATCATTCATTCATTCATCATTCATCATTCATTCATTCATCATCATCCATCATCATTCATTCATCATTCATTCATTCATCATTCATTCATTCATTCATTCATTCATTCATCATTCATTCATCATTCATTCATCATCATCATTCATTCATTCATTCATTCATCATTCATTCATCATTCATTCATTCATTCATTCATCATTCATTCATTCATCATTCATTCATTCATTCATCATTCATTCATCATTCATCATTCATTCATTCATTCATTCATTCATCATTCATTCATTCATTCATTCATTCATTCATTCACATTCATCATTCATTCATTCATTCATTCATTCATCATTCATTCATCATTCATTCATTCATCATTCATTCATCACATTCATTCATCATTCATTCATTCATTCATTCATTCATTCATTCATGTCATTCATTCATTCATTCATCATTCATTCATTTCATTCATCATTCATTCATCATTCATTCATTCATTCATCATTCATTCATTCATCATTCATTCATTCATTCATTCATTCATTCATCATTCATTCATCATTCATTCATTCATCATTCATCTTTCATTCATTCATTCATTCATTCATCATTCATCATTCATCATTCATTCATTCATTCATTCATTCATCATTCATTCATCATTCATTCATCATTCATTCATTCATTCACATTCATCATCATTCATTCATTCATTCATTCATTCATTCATTCATTCATTCATCATTTCATTCATCATTCATTCATCATCATTCATTCATTCATCATTCATTCATATTCATTCATTCACATTCATTCATTCATTCATTCATATCATTATCATTTCATTCATTCATCATCATTCATCTTCATCATTCATTCATCATTCATCATTCATTCATTCATTCATTCATCATTCATTCATCATTCATCATTCATCATTCATCATTCATCATTCATTCATTCATCTTCATTCATTCATTCATTCATTCATCATTCATTCATTATCATTCATCATATCATTCATTCATTCCATTCATTCATCATTCATCATTCATTCATTCATTCATTCATCATTCATCATTTCATCATTCATCATCATTCATTCATTCATCATCATCATTCATTCATTCATTCATCATTCTCATTCATCATTCATTCATCATTCATCATTCATTCATCATTCATCATCATTCATCATTCATTCATCATTCATTCATTCATTCATCATTATCATTCATCATCATTCATTCATTCATTCATCATCATTCATCATTCATCTTCATCATTCATCATTCATCATTCATTCATTCATTCATTCATCATCATTCATTCTTCATTCATCATTCATCATTCATTCATCATTCATCATCATTCATATTCATTCATTCATTCATTCATTCACATTCATTCATTCATTCATCATTCATTCATCATTCATATCATTCATTCATTCATCATTCATTCATTCATTCATCATTCACTTCATCACATTCTTCATCAATTCATCATTCATTCATTCTTCATCATTCATACATTCATTCATATCATTCTTCATCATTCATTCATCATTCATTCATATTCATTCATTCATCATTCATCATTCATTTATCATTCATCATTCATTCATCATTCATTCATTCTTATCATCATTCAATTCATTTCATCATTCAATTCATTCATTCATTATATTCATTCATTTCATCCTCATTCATACATTCATCATTCATCAATTCATTCATCATTTCATTCATACATTCATCATCATTCATCATCATCATTCATTTATTCATCATCATTCATCATCTTCATTCATTCATTCATCATTCATATAATCATTCAATTCAATCATTCATTCATTTCACTCTTCATCTTTCACATTATCATCAATATCATCATTCATTTCATCATATCATTCATTCATCATCATTCATTCATTCATATCATTCATCATTCCATCACATTCATCATATTCACATCATCTCCTCATTCCTTTATTCATATCATTCATCATTCATCATCATTCTCATGTCATTCATTCATCATTCCCCATCATCATCTTCACATCATTCATTCATCATATCATTACATTCTTCATATATTTCATTCATTCACATCATCATTCATCATTCATTCATCAATTTTCATCATTCACTCTCATTCATTCATTCATCATCTTCATCATTCATCCATCATTCATCATTCATATTCATCAACTTCATCATCATCATCATTCATCATTCATCATTCATTCATTCATTCATTCACATTCATCATCAATTTCATTCATTCATCATTCATCATTCATCATCTCATATCATCAATCATCACTTCATCATTCATTCATTCATTCATTCATCATCATTTCTTCATTCACCATTCATCATTCATCATCATTCATCATTCATTCATCATCATTCATCATTCATCATTCATCATTCATTCAATTCTCATTCATACATTCATTCATTCATCATTCATCATTCTCATATCTCATTCATCATTCATTCATTCATCATTCATTCATCATTCATCATCATCATTCATTCATCATCATCATCATTCCATTCATTCATCATTCATTCATCTTATCATTCATCATCATTCTCATATTCATCAATCATCATTCATCACATTCATTCATCATTCATTCTCATTATTCATCACATCATCATCATCATCATTCATCATTCATCATTCATCATCATCAATCATTATCATCACATTCATAAAATTCTCCTTCATCTTCATCATTCATCATCATCTTCATTCAATCTCATCCATTATCATTCATTCTTGAGTTTCATTCATTCATTCATCATTCATCACATCATCATTCATCATTCTTCATCATCACTCATTCATCATTCATTCATCATTCATTCACATCTCTTCATTCATCATTCACATCAAAAAAAAAAAAAAAAAAAAAAAAAAAAAAAAAAAAAAAAAAAAAAAAAAAAAAAAAAAAAAAAAAAAAAAAAAAAAAAAAAAAAAAAAAAAAAAAAAAAAAAAAAAAAAAAAAAAAAAATTTTTTTTTTTTTTTTTTTTTTTTTTTTTTTTTTTTTTTTTTTTTTTTTTTTTTTTTTTTTTTTTTTTTTTTTTTTTTTTTTTTTTTTTTTTTTTTTTTTTTTTTTTTTTTTTTTTTTTTTTTTTTTTTTTTTTTTTTTTTTTTTTTTTTTTTTTTTTTTTTTTTTTTTTTTTTTTTTTTTTTTTTTTTTTTTTTTTTATTCATTTCATATCATTCATTCATTCATCATTCATCATTCATTCACTCATTCATCATTCATTCATTCATTCATCATTCATCTCATTCATCATTCATTCATTATTCATCATTCATTCATCATTCATTCATTCATTCATCATCATTCATCATTCTTCATCATTCATCATTCATCGATTCATTCATTCTCTCATCATTCATTCATCATTCATCATTCATTCATTCATTCCATCATCATTCAATTCATTCATTCATTCCCTTCATTCATCATTTCATTCATTCATCATTCCAATTCATTCATCATTCACCCTTCATTCATCATTCAATTCAATTCAGCATTCATTCATTCCCTTCATTCATTCATTCATCATCATTTCATTCATTCATCATTACATTCATTCAATTCATTCACATTCATTCATCATTCATCATTTCATCATCATTCCATCATTCATTCATCTCATTCAGCATCATTCATCATTCTCATTCATCATCATATCCATTCCTTTATCCATTCATTCATTTATCCATTCATTAATTCATTCATTCATTCATTCTCATTCATCATTCATTCATTCATTCCCTTCATCCCATCATCATTCATCATCATCAACCTTCAAAACTTCCCCAAACATAAACCATATCATAAATCCATTCCCAAAATTCCATCATCTCGCGCATTCCATGACATTCCCCCTCACGCAATTCATCCATCGATCCATCATTATTCCATTCAATCCATCCTATCCACCAACCCAAACCATTCCCAACATCCTCATTTATCTTCCTTATCCTCCCCGTTCCAGGTCCTATGCCATTTATCACCCCATCATTGATCATATCCACCCCATTCACCACCCACCAACCAGAAACCATTTATCATTAAGCCCCGGGATTAAAGTAAAAAATTCCTTTCCGAAAAAATCCCCCCATATTCACCTGAAAGT
>NW_026993952.1:0-8965 GCF_028769735.1 Zonotrichia leucophrys gambelii
GACTTTCCAAGAGCCTCCAGGCTGTTCCAGAGCTGGAATGCCACAGGCAGAGACAGGGGCCCCATGGAGATCTCCCAGGCCTTTCTCGGGATGTTAAAGAGCCCTGTGGTCAGAGGCAGTCACAGCCATTCCATGGTTGCTGTAGTGTGTTCTTAAGTTTGTTAGTTTGCTCCCCCATTTTCTGTATTAAATGGTTTCTTCCTTCCCTGTTAGTTCCCGCCGCTGCTACCCTGTCAGTTAGGTTGCTATGGAAACCTCGCTGTTCTTAGTTGCCAATATGTAATTGCTCCTCCCCTGGTTTCCCTTATAAGTGAAAGTTGTCCCCTCCCTGGGCCCAGTCAATCACCCCCTTCTCCTCCCAGGTTTCGAGAATTTTCTTTTCTCTGGGAGTTATGGTTGGCTGTAGCCCTGGAGCCCCTCCTATGCTTCATAACAGTTGGTTACTTTGGTATATCAATTATGTTTTGCACCTCCAAATATGTATTACTATTGGTTAGCCGGGTTTCCCTGCCTTTTTACCCCCTTTTCCCTTAAAACCCTCTTCTGCCCCCTGTTCGGGGCCATTTGCTGGGTGGTTCCCCTCCTCGTTGGTGCTTCTGTAATAAACCAACAGTTTACCCCCAGCAAGTGGTCGCCTCCTAATTCGTCTCACACCATGCCGCTCTGAGCTATCACCCAGCTCAGCCTGAGGCCAAGACGCCGAGGGGGGTTGGCTTCAGATGCGCAGGGGCACCGGCCTTCGCCCCTCACCAGCTAGCCAGATCCAGGGCCGTGTATGCCCGCGCGCCAGTGTTGGCGACCAACGTTGGGGCTGGAATAGTGGATAGCTGACCACGAAACAGACCCCTCGGAGTGGACTTTTTAGTTCCAGTGGACGCCGCACTACCCCAGGTGGGAGCAGGCTCCGTTTTAGGAGCGGCACTCCCACGGGATCGGGATCGGGAATCCTCACATCCAGAGAGGACGATTCCGGAGACGGATTCCTCCACCTGATTCATCGTGTGCTGCTACCACCGGATTGGGTAAGGTCGGGCCCTGCTTTGGGGACCTTTCCGACTTTCCCCCTTGCCTTTTTAAAATTTCCCTGGGAGTGCATGCCCTGCCTTGGGGACCCACCCTCCCACCCTCTTTCCTTGAATTTTTTTTTCCTTTTACTGAAGCCCCAGACTTGGGGACAGTAGGGGGAGCAGGGGCTGGTGGAAAGTGGCTTGTTGTTTCAGTTTCTGTTGTTTTCAGGCGGGGGGTTGTACCATCAGAGGAATTTTCCCCCTTTTTAGTATCAGCAGTTCCTGTGCTAGAAAGGCACTATGGGTGCTAGTTTGGGAAAATCCCAGAAGGAAGTTTACTATATTGTTAAGGGTTTACTGCTTGGAGGTGGCCAGAAGGCCCCCAAGCAAGAATTAAAATTTTTAACTAAGTGGGTCTTTTCTAAGTTCCCTGAAATTTCCCCAGAACTTGCAAAACAGCCACGACTTTGGGCAGCCGTTTTCGCAAAATTAGAAGAAGCAGTAAATTCCGGGGAGACAAAATTAGCGACCGTGGCATTTTGGGCGAACAGAGTGCTCACAACACTCTCCTCGTCCGGGGAACTGAAGAAAAGCCCTGCTCGTCCCCCTTCCCCGTGTTCGGCTCCCGTTACCCCACAACCCTCGGTGACATCCCAGGGCACCTTGAGCTGCAAAGGCACCGATCTGTCACAGGCACTCATGGGGGCTCCTTTGTGACATCCCAGGAGTCCCCAGGCTGCCAAAGAGCTGGGATGTCCCAGACACTCACAGGGGTTCCTGTCATGTGTACAGTGGGAGCTTCAGGAAAAATCTTTATTTCTTTATTGGAAAAACTCCTGCTAAATCATGAGGTGGAGAAATGACACTGAACAGCCACCATGGATCCTCAAACCCCTGCAGGACCCCTACACTTCTCAAATTTTTTCAAAGAGAGGAGACTGGGAGTGGCTGGATCCAATCCCAGCCCCAGAGTTTGTCAAAGGTGTAAAGGATTGGACAGATGGAATTGAACCTTTAACCCGATTTGTCCCACAGAATTAATGATGGAATACCCGATAGATTTATATAAATATTACTCTGATTGATTCTAATCATGATTAGAAGAAAGAACTTAACCAGAGTTATTTCCTCCACAGTTCAGGAGCTATAACAATTATTAGAACATAGTGCTCTAGCCAGCAATTTTGAAGTCAGCAGGGCCTCGCTGGAGTTGTTGGAGCCCATTGCAGGCAGAGCCTCCTGCTCCAGCAGGAACTGTCTTTCCTGTGTCATGAGCAGGGCAGGTCCCGCTGCAGGAAAAGCCCCAGGCCAGCCCCAGCACAGGGAAGGGCTTGGGCACAAGGGCAGAGTGCCGTGCTGGGAGCTGTGACAGGGAGAGCCTGAGGCACCAAAGGCACCTTGGCAGCAGCAGCTGCTTGCAGGCCGTGGCCAGAAGCCTCCCTTGGCAGCCCGGCCTGGTGGCCACCACTGCAGAGCTGCTGCCTCAGGGCTCATTCCTGGCTGGGCTCTGAAAAGCCAGGAGCCTGACTGGGAAGCCATTGGCCCCAGCACCCTGGGGACAAGATAGTAATGACAAAACTCTTCATGGAAGCAGAGCCAAGGCAGGGGCAGAGGAAAGAGGAGAGCCAGGCCCAGGGGACAGGGCTGCCATGGTGATGGCTGTGAGGCCACTGCCCCTGCAGCAGCCTGGCTGCCCTCAGCAGAAATTCTGGCCAGAAGCCTTGTGAGGGCACCCAGCACATCAGAGAACCCACAGAAGAGGAATTCTGTCCCTGGGGATGAGAGGGTTTCACTGGGTCAGGCTACACAAAGTTTCTGCTCCTAGAATGGGAATTCCTGTGATAGGAAATCCACTTCTCTGGAATAACTGTTGCAGTTTTGTGCCATTCTTATAATTGTAAAATATTTCCTCCTTCTTACAAATGTAAATCCACCCTCATTCAGTTTAAACATATTGACCTTTCTTTCGTCACTGCAAGATTTGGGAGAAAATAACTTTGATCACTATTTTTCCATTTTCACAGACTTTGGAGAGGACACAAAATCTTCCAGGATGGAGGCCTCATCACATAACCAGGATGTAGAAGCTGATAGCCCTGGGGTCAGTGGGGCAGAGACTGAGGACAGAACAGGAGTAGCCTGGGAGGCATGGAAGGGTGAGATTCTGGAGCTTTTCTTCATAGAGGATATAAGCATGAGAAGAAAAAAATGGCACCAAGGGCAGCTGGGGAGGCCCAGACTGAACACCATAGGTCATAGGGACCTTCCCACTGTTTGTTGACTAAATTCCACACCTGAACCTTCGCTCAAGGCTGATGTGCGTGGTCTGCAGCCTGCAACAAGAGATGGTGATTCAAAATGACAGGATTATTTGAGTTCTGTGGCACAGTGAGATGATTGATTGTGCACAAAGCTTTTGCCAACCGACTGTGCGGGGTTTCACCCTGCATTCCCCGTTTTTGTTTTTGAAGAACCTGCTTCAGAGTACCATGAGCGCATTCTACAAGAGCTTTACCAGTTGGAGAATGAGGGATACCAAACTTGTGCAAGATACCCCACAACTGCAGGAACTGCCGCACCTTTTGCGATGCGTAAGCAGGACCATTGTCGGTTTTCACAGCAGAAGGTATGCCCAGAACGGCAAAGGCCTGCCTCCAGTGGGCAAGGACATCACGAGCCTTTTCCCAAGTGTGAGCCGAAGCCCACATCGCAGAGGAGAACGTGTCCACAGTGACATGCACATACTTGAGCTGGCCAAACTCGTCAATCTGGGTGACATCGGTCTGCCAAAGCTCCAAGGCCCTAAGGCCTCTGGGGTTTACCCCTGCCAGCAAAGGCAGAGCAAGTGCATGGCAGTCATCACGTGACTCAACAATGTCACGAACCTCAGCTGACGCCAGCTGAAACTGCTTCTGCAGCGTATGTGCATTTTGGAAAAACCCATGCGATGCCTTGGCCTGCATGAGTGTATCAGGCTGAGGCACTACCCATGCTGGGTTAGCCAACTTGTCAGCCCTTGCGTTACCTTCCTTACGATAAAGCCTGGCAAATTGGTGTGACTCCTCACATGCAAAACATAGAATGGATGAACCTGGCCTGAATGGCACACCACAAGGTCTTCAGTAAATGGAACAAAGCAGGATTACTGACCTCCTTCAAAATGGAATGGCCCAACCTCTGTGCAATATCGGCCACATAGGCGGAATCCGTGACCAAGTTGAAAGGTTCCTGGGAAAATTTCTCAAATTCCATGACAGCAGCCCTCAGTTACAACCAATTGGGCTGACCCATCCTCATGGCCTTCCAGAACCTGCCACTCAGATCTGTCCCTCAAGGTAGCAATGGCCTTTCCTGTTTTCCCTGAACCATCAGTGAAGACGGTGGGTAGTTGCATGGGTTCCTGGCTGTTTTTGGGCCGCAAAGAGATTTGTGTGAATTTTGCCATATGCAGTAGCCTATGGCTGGGCAGATGATAAATGACCTGCCCTGAAAAGTTTTCCAGAGCACTCTGCAGGGATGTTGAAGGAAGGGGACCAGGACACCAGATGGTTCATCACAGGTCCAGTTTATTGAAGAAAGCATCAAATACTTATACAGCAAATAATAAGCTTATGAATATTCTGTAAGCCAAGCAATCTATTGGTTAAAGTATACCATCAACTCTTCCTCATTCCTTTGGGCCTACATTCTCTACTTCTCACGCCTCGCTGTCCATTTCTTTATCATACTCAGCTAGGCCCAAGGACAGACTATCTTGCAAGTGCAGGACTTGGAATTAGCCACGGCTTTGTACTTTTCCAGTCTCTAGTCAGCTGAATTCCCAACATTTCCCCTGTTTTTTTTTTTTTTTTTTTTTGAAAAAGCAAAGTTCTATGCGCTGTGTCACACTCTTTGCAACACAAGAATAGACAATTCTAACAACTATTATATTACAAACAGTATTTTCAACTAGCAAGGTTTCTCTCTTACAAGGGATCTAAGCTAGCGAGACAGACTGAAAAGGCTATTACTATTTATAGGATATGCTATATGACAGATACAAAAAGGATTCTATGTGCTACAAGACTCAAACAAAACTCAGGTGTGCTAATACAACCTACAAAAATAAGCTAAAGGAGTAATATGTGTGCAGGTTTTATCTGTGTCGATTGTCTGGTAAGTTTGCTTTTTATTCTCAAACAGTAGATATACTTCAAACAGGAATGGCTCTACTTACAAATGCTTCTGATTGTCTCTTTTAACTAGAGTTTCTCTGATGTTCACGACAACACTTTGCACACAAGTCATAAAATAAACGTCTGGCATAAATCTATCTAACATCACTTAAACTTAATAGCACTTGGACTTAAAGTACTTAAACTTAAAATATTTAAACTTAACAAAACTTAACATCACTTAAACTTTTTTTTACCTAAACTTAATAGAAATTAATCTCAACAGAACTTTAACTTAGCAAAACTTAAGTTTAACAGACTTTAACCTTAACAAAAATTAACCTTAACAAAACTTAACCTTAACAGAACTTAAACTTAACAGATTTTCAAATCAAGAAAACTTACATGTAAAATCACTTAAATCTAACAAAACTTAACTATAACAGAACTTAACTGACTTTAAATTCTACATAACTTAAACCTAATATAATTTAAATGTAATAGAATCTAACTTCACTTAAACTTTATACCACTTAAACTTAACAGAAATGAAACTTAAAAACACTTAACTTTAACAGTATTTAATATTTAATGACACTTAATAGACAATTTAACTTAAACTACTTAGCAATGTATAAGACTTACTATAAAAATAGAATTTAGCATTTACTATAACTTACTTACAGGCCTGATTCTAAAATACTAAGCTAAAACAACTTTTTTCACGTGTTTGCTACAGCACTTTTATACTTGAATGCACTAAAACATAAGGAGTTTGTTCAAGGTGTACCTGTGGAAAAATTCTTTTGAATTCAGTGCTTGCTTTTACATCTATCACATCCAAGCAAATCTCAAAGAATACAAAAAGCACACTCATTACATCTTACTTATACAATCGCTTTAACATATCTTTAACATTTTTAAATTTTTAAAATTCAATTTCAGAGTTTGATGTTCTGCCAACTGAGTTATCTGTGCTTCTGATGTTTAAAGTCTATGTTAAAACAGGTGATTTTGACAGCATAACAGATGCTAAGCCAAATCGGCCGAAATTTGACCCACGCATTCACTACGCTGATTTCTCTTTCACAGTCTCTGCCAGGAAGAACAAAAAGTCTTTTTAACTTAGGCGAGGAACGTCTTGATAGTAATGCTCCTTGGTGTTGCTTGTTTATTATCACTGGTTTCTTAATTGCAGTAGGGATCTTTTCTTTTGTTGACAAGAGTCACATTTATTACGGCTGTTAGGTCTAAAACTGAAGTTTTCTGCTGGCCACGGGGCAGAGGGAGAAACGCTGGCGCTGGAAAAGCGCTCAGGTCTTGCGCCGCTTGTGTCGGAGCGGGCGATCCCCCCACGCTGGACTCCTTGTTTCGTGAGACTCGCCAGCAGGCTGAATCACTGCGTGCACCGCACCCAGCACTGCACCCGTGGCGGTGCAGGTCGCTCCTCCCGCAGCGGCTCCGCTTCCCCCACGGCTGCCTTCACTACCACCGCTGCAGAGCAGCATCTCAGGCGTCCGCTCCCCACGGCTGCTCTCCATGACGCAGCGCCCATGCTGAGTTCGGAGTGGCACAGCCCCGCAGGTGCCTCGAGCCGCGGCTGCTGCCTTGCGCTCAGAGACATGCTGAAGCAGTGTATTGTGCACCACCTGCCATGGCTTGCCCAATTTCTTTGCTGTCTTATCATCTTCTAACACCGCTTCCCATACTATATCCCCAAATTTTCTCCATTCCGAGAGTTCATGGACTGTATGTGGGTTAAGGAAAACTTCTTTAGCATAGCCATAGGCTAACAACCCTGGTAGCTCCTTTCTTAAATCTATCCCCTTTACTCCTCGCCTTTCTAAATGCGTGGCGAAAAATCATATGCTCTTGCCTATCCATACCTATTCGTGAGTGCGCTCTTGCAGCTTTCCAGGCTTCCGACAGCAAGTATGGCTCGGGTCACCGATGTGAACCCCGAGGGTGCTCCTCAAAATTCTGGCACTGTCCTGGCTTCTCAGGACCCAACTCCAACTTCCTCGATCGTGGCACGTCCTTCCTCCCCCTTTTTCTTTTAGTGCTTGACAAGGGGGTCAACATTCGGGGTCACCATATGTCGAAGAAAGGGGACCAGGACACCAGATGGTTCATCACAGGTCCAGTTTATTGAAGAAAGCATCAAATACTTATACAGCAAATAATAAGCTTATGAATATTCTGTAAGCCAAACAATCTATTGGTTAAACTATACCATCAACCCTTCCTCATTCCTTTGGGCCTACGTTCTCTACTTCTCACATCTTGCGGTCCATTTCTTTATCATACTCAGCTAGGCCCAAGGACACACTATCTTGCAGGTACAGGACTTGTAATTAGCCACAGCTTTTTACTTTCCCAGTCTCTAGTCAGCTAAATTCCCAACATGGGGACACACTGCTTGCAAAGCTCCAGTCAAAATCCTCCCATTGCACTGGGAGTATGATCTTTGCAGGATCCACACCCATCAGTTGCAAACACCGTTGCTGGCATTTGATTATCAAGCAAGCAATCAGCTCAAACAATGCATTTGCCATCTTCAACAGCTGATGAGGCAGAAAAACCCATTCCAAAATGTGCAAGGAATCGAACCATTTGTCACTCCATTGGCCAATGATGCTCAGTGGGATGCGAATCTGGAGTGGTGATGAACACAGTGACACCAACGAAGGGATCAATGCAATTAACTTGGCAAGGCAAAACAGCTTGCTGGACCACCTCCAATGCCTTATGTGCCTCAGGGGTCAGTGTGCGAGGTGACTTTACATCAGTGTCCTTTCAACAAATCATACAGAGGAGACAGCTGTGCGTCAGTTAGTCCCAAGTACAGATGTAACCATGTGATGACACCTATCAATTTCTGAGCATCATTCAGTGTCTTCACAGAATGCACAAATTGCACCTCCTGGTGACCAATCATCCATTCCAGAATTTTGACCTCCAAGTACTTCCAAGGCGGTTGTTGTTGAACCTTTTCTGGAGCCACCTGCAGTCCATGAGAATGAAAAGCATTGAGCAACCGAGGCTGAATCCTCAGCAGCTCCTCCTGGGTGGACGCAGCCACCAAAATGTCATCCATATAATGATACAGAAGTGCATCAGGAAACTGCTTGCCAACTCCAGACAGTGGACACATGCCACTGGCATATGGCAGGAGAATTGCACATACCCTGGGGCAATGTCCTCCATTGATATCTCTGTGCAGGCTCAGCCTCATTAATTGCTGGCACTGAGAAGGCAAACTTCAGTCTGTCATCCGGATGCAAAGGAATCATAAAGAAACAATCCTTCAGATCCACAATGACGACCAGCAAGTCTGTGGGAAGCATGGTAGGAGATGGCATGCCCGCCTGCAATGTTCCCATGCTTTCCATCACGGCATTAACCTTTCACAGGTCTTGCAACAACCTCCATTTCCCAGATTTCTTTTTGATGCAGAAGACAGGAGTCTTCCAGAGACTGGTAGAAGGCTCCAGATGACCCTGTGTGGGAATCCACAAAATTAGAGGATTTTGGGAAAGTTGCAAGATGCAGGCCTCAGAGACAGTAGAACTGTGAGCAGAGCTATGCAGCAGCCATGAGATAGGTCAGCAGAAAAATTATTTAAACTGTAGAAAAGCAAGGGCAAATAGATCAATGGTCTGTGTATTAACACTTGTCTAGAATAGCTCTCTAAGCTACAGAAAGTTTATCTAGCAAGATATTAGGAAGATTAAAGCTTAATAATGGAGCTCTGTGCATTGTGTTTTAAGGCTTACAAGTAGGTATTGTATTCAAAATAAGAAA
>NW_026993953.1:0-8965 GCF_028769735.1 Zonotrichia leucophrys gambelii
GAAAAGCCCTCAGGGCTGTAGCCAAGGAAAGATGGAATGGGACCCTGCAAGAAACCCTCAGCTTTCATGCAGTGGCTTTTACTGATTCCCTGACAGAGCCATCCATGCCCAGGAGGATGTTGGAGCTCTTCAGATCCCTGTGGATGACCCGCTCTGAATGGAGGAAATCCAGGCCCTGCAGACACTGAGAGAGAACAAGAAACACCAGGGCAAAAACCAACGGCCGGAATATATCACACAAGAAAGGACAGTCCAGAATTGTGCCAGCAGCGGCTTTGCTGTGACAGGCCAGGAGTGCAGTGCACACAAGCTCCAGGCAAACGGTTCAAGGCAAAGCTGAGAACAGCAAATCAAATCCAAACCAGACAGAGAGTACCACAACAGCAGGAGAGAGAACAAGAACAGAGCAGAAGTGCAGTGATGCTGGCAGGCCGTTCACTGCAGAGGCTCTTTCTTCTCCAGCTCACACAAACAACACAGAAACAAAGGCCTGAGCATGGAGCCACTCCTGTTCTCACGCCCTGTTTGGAAGGACCATCGTGTCCCAGCCATGGAGTGACAAGCAGGATCCCTCACCTCCCGACTGACAGCTGCCATCTCTCCTTCAGCCATGCGTGTCTGTCTGACAACGTCCCGCAAAGTTCCTCCATCCATGTATTCCATCACCAGCCAGAGATCTCCATCAACAAGGAAGCTGGAAGAGGAAAGCAATGGCATGGAGATGAGCATGCAGAGCTCAATTCCCCCATGGAAAAGCCTGGAGTGGAGTTTTGTTTCCAGGTCACTTGTCAGTGAGGACAGAATCAGATGGAGAGACATTCCTGCCAGGCTGCACAGCCCTTGGAATCTGCACAGTCTAAAGGAGAAGGAGACACCTGTGAGAAAGAAGAGGCCTTAGATGGCAAGCAGGTGAAAAATGCAGTTTAGCAACAGCCCAGATCAATGTGGAACCACAACCCTTGGCCCCAGCTGGTTCAGCTCCTGAACTCATCAGTTCCACCATTCCCTGCAGAACAAGGCAACACAATTGCCAGGGTTATCCAGGGGAGGAGGCTGTGCAGCACTTGGGACAAAAGCAGTCAGAAAACCTTTCAGAAAGTCCCTTCAGAAACAGGCAAGGCCAGTGAAAACTGGGCAAATGAGGCATTTCTGGACACAAGAACCTGATCTTCCTGGCAACTGTAGCAATGGAAAAGGGCTGGGAAGAAGAAGCCAAGGGAAATAATTTCTGCTGTGGTTCATCAGCACTTGTTAGAAGACACAGCAAATGGGGAGGAACTTGAAGGAAAAACCAAAGCAAAGCAACAAAAGCACTTGGAGGGAGTGAACTGCCAGGCTGTTGTTTTGGGAAGATGTGGCTGGGTCAGGCATTTTCCAAACAGGCTACAGACTCCGGATGCCAGGAAAGGTTAACGCAGGGCCCGGGCACGGGATAAGAGCTGAAGCACTCACCTGTCCAAAGAGTTGACAATGTTGGGGTTCTTCTTGTCCTTCAGGAGCAGGATCTCATTCACAGCTCGTTCCCTGTTCTGCCCTCTGAGACTCATTTTCTTGATGGCCACCTGAAGGGACATTGCAGCCTTTAACTGCAGGAGTCTGTGGCAGGAGGCCACAGCAAACACGGAGCGAGTCTTTTTGGAGCGACGGAGCCGGGCTGGGCCCAACTACCTTGGGATGGGACAGCAGAGCTCAGCAAGGGCCATTCCCACAGCCCATTGCTCTGCCAGCTGGGGGCTGCTTACAGGACACATGGCCAGAGACATTTGGCCTTGCAAGCTCTGCAGAAATGGTCCCTCAGCTGTCAGCCTCAAAGCTCTAACAACATTCTCTGCACCTACAGTCTTCTCTAATGGCCTCAACACTATTATTATTATTATTATTATTATTATTATTAATAATAATAATAATAATAATAATAATAATAATAATAATAATAATACTGTAACACATTTTGCAAGCAGGAGGTAATTCTGGTTCTGTGAAAACAGAGTAAAACAGCCAGGAACCCTTTAGCAATTCTATGGGATTTGGTCATGATTTCAGATCCAACTGCTCTGTTTGGGATTGCACAACAAAGCAGACACACACACTCATTGCTCAGGTGATCCCTGTCACAGGCTGTCACTGACACCAGACCCAAACACAACTGCAGGATTTAGGAGAGAGCTTTGCTCTGGACATCCATCTTCTCATTCCTCTCCCTCTCCCTCTGTGAACAGCTGAAGTTGGACTAATACCCCAAACTGAGCCCAAGCAGGATCTCTCCCTAAATAGGCCTTGAGGTTCCCTCTGAAGATGAAAGGCAGGATGGAAAAACAGCTAAACAATATTCCTGTCTGAAGATCCTGTTCTGGGATGAAGATTAATGGGGCCTCAGTCTCCAGCAGCTGATGCATTCACACTTTCAGATATGAAGACCAAGCCAGGGTGTCCTGCTCTGACAGACACCGCTGCCCTCCTTGCATTCCTTGGGCACTTGAGAAGGACCAAGTCTGTCCCAGCTGTGCTCTGCAGGCTGACACTGCTCTGCCTGCAGAGGAGCAGCCTGGGCAGGAAAGCTCTGCTGGCCCCCAGAGCTGCAGCCACAGCTCCCAGCAGAGGGGAAAGCCCTGCAGAGCTGCCGGCCGTGCTGGGCGTGTTGGCACTGACCTCTCCTCCAGGGGCCCTGTCGAGTCCTTTAGAAACGGCTCCGAAAGCCCTGGAGACAAAAGAGCAGAGAAGAAAGAAGCAGCGCTTTAGGCCCTGGCAGTGAAAGCCAGCCCAGACAGGAGATCTCTGCTGCCTGCAGCGTTCACAAACACCTGGGTGCATCGACCCTTCCAACAGCAGCACAGCAGCCACCAGCCCTCTGCCATGCAAGGTGTGCAAGAGAAAACTGAGACCCAACACGAAGGAATTGGGCTGGAGCAAATCCCAATAGTCCACACTGAATTGCTTTAGGTCAAAACCTGAGGTGAGAAATGGGTGTCTAAAGAACTGGAAAAGAATGCATTTCATCCTTTTCCATTTTCTGCCTCAGACCTGCAGGTTCCACAAGGGCCCTGCCATCAGGCAGGTGATGCATTTTCCCCCAGAGTGCATCAGCTCTGTGTCTGTTACTGAATGTATGGGGTCTGCTACCTGTGCTAGAGTAGAGCACTTATTAGTTCATCTCTGGTTTCTTTTTCTAAACCATTAGGTTGATAATCCTGACCAGTGGATATTTTTTGAAGGAAAATATTTGAAAGAAATCTTCTTGAGAACTGTTTTCTGACAGTCACCAGATGGTGAGTTGCTCTTTTAGGCAATCCAGTTCCAGGGACAGAAGATCTTCCAGGTCCTGCTCCTTGCTGCAGGCAGGACACTGCCAGCCTCAGGGGCCTTTGACGGCGCCTTCTGACCACAGTTATCAATTCTGATCAGGACTGAGAGACAGCAGGATGGTAGCCCAGAGTCTGAAGCTGCGAGTGTCCCGAGTGTGGGAAGAGCTTCGTGCGCTGCTCCAGCTCCATCCCCCATGGGAGGATCCGCGCTGGATGATCCCCAGTGACCCCCGTTGGGCAGAGCCCTGGTGACCCCTGTTCTGGGTGATCCGTGTTGGGCAGGAGGGTGTTGGGAGATTTCTTTCCCTTCTCCTTGTGCTGCTGTGATTTGGTTAGTAATAAATTCCCTCCGTGTGCCCAGGCCGGGTCTGTTGTGTCCGTGCTGGATTTGCTGAGGGACCTCTCCCGGTCCTTGTCCCCACGCAGGAATCCTCGGTTCCATTTTCAGTCCCTGTGCGGCTGCGGGGGGCAGGGACAGAGCGGCTCTGGGGGTGCCTGGCATCGGGCCAGCATCACCGCTCGCCACGAGCTGCCCTGAGATGCCGCGCACCTGGGCACGCATTGCTGGGCTCACCTGAACTCCCACCTGCCCAGCGCCCCAAGGTTCTCCCTCGCCAAAAAACCCCCAGCTCGGGGCTGCAGCGTCCCGGAAAGGCCTCAGCCAATGGGAGCGCAGGCAGGCGGCAATGCTGCCAATGAGAGCTCGGGGCGTTGGATTGCCTCATCGGTTGCCGGGCAGAGCCCGTGGCCGATCGCTGCCCAGAAGCGGCGGCAGCCAATGAGAGCGCGCGGCGCTGCCGAGCCCGCCCTGCTCCGGACTGGCGCTCCCAGCGCAGCGCGGCTGCTTTGGGGCTGCTGCTCCCTGCCCGGCCCCGGCCATGGGGCGAGGGGCGGCAGCTGGGGCCCTGCTGGTGGCACTGGTGGTGCTGGGAGCCCCCCCGGCTGCGGGCGCGGAGCTCTCGGGTGAGCGGGGGGCGGGAGGGGCTGGGACAGGAGGGGAGAAGGGGGAAAAGGGGGCGAAGGGGGAGCCCGGAATGGAGGGGGAGGAGAAGGGGACCCCCAAAGGGAGAGCGGGAGGGGCTGACGGGTGGGGGGAGGGGAGGGAGGGGTAGGAGAGGGTGGGGAAAGGGGGGAAAAGGCGAGGGGGGAGCCCAAAACTGAACTGAGGGGGCTGGAGATTGAGGGATTTGTGGGAAAATGGGGAAATGGGACCCCAGAAGTGATTTGGGAGCGGCCGAAGGTGGGCGGGGAGCGGATGTGAAAGAGGAAATGGGGAAAGGGCGGCAAAGAGGAAGCGGTAGCGCGGGCAGGAGGGTCCCATGGCGGCCGTGGGGCACAGGGGGTGCGGAGTGGGTATCCAGGGTGGCCCCGGAGCACTGGGGGCGTGCTGGGGACAACCCCGGATCTGTGTTCTGCACTCACAGGGGTGTTCCAGGAGATGAGAACGAGAGAGTGTCACTTCATTAATGGTACGGAGAAGGTGAGGTTTGTGAGGAGGTACATCTACAACCGGAAGCAGTACATGATGTTCGACAGCGACGTGGGGGTGTTCGTGGGGGACACCCCCTATGGGGAGACACAGGCTCGGTGCTGCAACGGAATCCCGGAAATACTGGAGGATAATCGGGCTGCGGTGGACACGTTCTGCCGGGCCGGCTACGAGCTTGCTGCCCCGTTCCTCACGGGGCACCGAGGTGAGCGCGGGGCAGAGCGTGTCCCCTCGGGCCCTGCCCTGCCAATGACCCTGGAGCGCCTCAAAACGTCTCTGAGAATCAGCCCAGAGCCCTCAGCCCTCCTTCGGAACAACCCCGGGGCCTCCTGTCCCACTCAGTGTCCCCCGTGGCTCTCCCAGTCCGTCCCAGTCCATCCCTGTGCCTGCCCGGCGTGTCCATCCCGGTTGTCCGTGTAGCCGGCTCCTTTCAGCCAATGAAAGGGCGTCTCACTGATGACTCATCGGTTGCCATGCAGAGTCCCTGGCGCTGAAATCCCGAAGGCCCCGCGCTGGACTCGGCCTCCCAGTGCCGCGCACTTCATTCCCAGTTAATTCCAGGGCCACCAAAATCCCTCCGAGTGCCATCCTAGTCGCTCTCAGTACTTCCAAAGTCCCTCCCTCCTCTTCTCGGCCTATTCCCAATCCATTCCAAATTAATTCCCAGTTCATTCTCCGTTCAAGCCCGGACGTCCAACATCCTTCCCAGTGTGCCCCACTGTCCGGTTTATCTCGGCTGTTTGAGGGGCCTGGAAAGGCCAGGGGTGGCCTTGGGGCAGCCCGCGTATCGAAGGACGAGAAGAGGCTTCAGTTCTTCTTTCGGTTTTTATGTTTATTAATTGTTTATCTAAAAGATGTTCTTTCAGCCACCAGAGATCTGCTCAGCAGTCAGCCATGGGCACACTGTCTGCCCTCCCGGGCAGCCACGTATCTTTATACCCTTTGTTACGTGTACAATATTTATCATTTTTCCCCAATACCATCTATTCTTATAACTCGGTGTACTCTCAGTAATAACCAATCCAAAGGTGCCACCGTGGCCAAAGAAGATGGAGGAGAAGAGGAAGAAGAAGGAGGACAGGACACACCCCAATTCCTCCATCTTACTCCTCCAAACCCCCCTGTACATAAATCCTAAACCCTGTTTCTCACCCTCTAATTAGCTAATCTTTTCACCATTCACCCGGTGAAGCCCTCATCCTTGTCGTCTCCTGTGTAGGGTTAAAGTCCAGCTACCAGACACTTCTGGCAACATTCCAGGACTCCCGAGCCCCCCAAGGTGGTCCCGGAGGCTCAGCATCTCAGGACTGAGATCTCGAGATCCGACATCTCCCCCTTCTGTTTGCACCAAGAGACCCTCTTTTACAATCCGATTCATGGCATCTGGGACGACATGGATGAGGACTAGGAGAACTATTACAACATAAAACCTTAAACTATTAAAACATAAAATCCTACCCTTAAAATTCTTCTCCAAATGGGAGAAATGTCAAAATCCTACCCTTAAAATTCCTCTCCAAATGGGAGAGATGTCAAAGAAATCTACCAGCTGATCAATATATGATCCTTTGTCAGTTTTCCCTGTAATAGGTAAATTTACCCCATTGCCTATTGCAATTCAAGACCCCAAGGAGAAAACCCCCCAGAGTCTTTGGTCCTTATACAGAAATATTCAAGACCCCAAAGAGAAAACCCCCCAGAGTCTTTCCGTTCCTCTTGTTTCTCTTCTGAGTTATCCTTTGCAGTCTGAGTCCTGACTTTTGTCTGAGTATTCGTTTCTTCTTATATCTTGTTGAGGAAAATCGCTGCATAGTTGCAGACTCGTTACGAAATGATGCTGTAGCTCTGCTGAACCGATCCGGCATGTCATGCACTTCGGTCATTTCCCCACGAGGTGGCGCTGTCACCGGCCTCCCTGGCTGGGAGCCATGAACACAGCTTCCTCCTTGTTCAGCGATTGTCGCTGTTTGCAGGCTTACTTGAGATCGGGGTTACCTGGTTTTTGATTCAACTGACAATAGGGTTAAAAAACACACGCCTCCCCGGGAGGGGAGAGGCTTGGGACTCCGAGGGTTTTTACCAAAGGCACCAAGTCTGGAGAGGGCCCCTCCTCGCCTGAGACGTCACCGGGGGTCTGGCCCGCCCCCGCCCGCGCTCTGCGCATGCGTGCTTTCCGAGCCGCTCCCTGTCTCTCCCGAGGTAATTTTTCCCTCTCCCTTTTTGTTCCGCCTCTGAATTTTCCCCCCTCGGTCTGCCCCTGACTCTTTCTCCTCCTCCTCCGACGCTGTGTGTGTGTGTGGCCCTTCCTCAGTGTGTGCGGCCCGCCCCCGCCGGCACCCGCGCCCGCCGCGTTCGGGTCGATCTGCGTCCCGGGTTTTTTGCGTCACAACCGCGCGCCTCCTGCGTCTCCCGGCAGCCTTTCTGGGATTGCGCAATTTCCCCTAATTTCGCTGCATGGGTCAGACGCCCCGGCTTTGGTTTGTGGCTTCTCCCCCCGGGTTTTCGCGAATTTCGCCCGCGACACACGCTTCCGCACTCCTGCCGGTCGGGACTGCCGCCGCCCCTGGCCCTGAGTCAAGCAAAGCCGCGCGAAACACGTATCCCTTTTTTTTTTCTTCAGCCGCGCTCCCCGCCTGCTCCGCCGCTGCCTGGCTGCCGCGAGAAAGCGCCTCCCCCGATCCCTTTTCTCCCCCCCCTGCTCCCCCTCTGCTCCTGAGTCCTCCATGCTCTCTGGGCTTTCAGGACGCTTTTGGGGTTTTCTGGGGTTTCTGGGTTTTGGGACCGGGTGTTTTAATAATATTTCCTGCCCTCTTTTCTCGAGAGCCCTTCCCCCTGACTTCTTAAGGCCAGAGCTAATTTTTAATTTTTTTTTTTTTTCCGGAGTCTTGCTCCCCCCCTTTTAAGGGCCCCCCCCCCAGATGTCTGCTGCATCTGTTGGGTTATTTCTTCCTGGCCTTTTAAGGCCAGAGCTAATTTTTTTTTGTGTATGTTTGTGTCACACCTTATAAGGCAGACAAAATTTCCCGTTGTTCCTGGGAAGGTGTGCCCCCCATGTTCTTATTTTCAGGCTTTCTTACCAAATCTCTCGTCAGAGCAGTCTGGAGGTCTCGGTCTCTGTCCAGCAGATCACGAGAGGTGGTCCCAGGGCACCTTTCTGGGTCCGATCCGGGCTGTTCTGCTACGAATTGTCTTCGGCAGAAACTGAGAGGTGGATTCCTCAGTGACTGCTGTTTTTTTGCAGTCTCTGTTGGCTTTTTGTTTTCTTCTTCTCTCTGGTCTTCAGGGCTTTGAGGGTGGTGGTGGTGCCCAGCCGGGGAACGCCAAATGTCCGTTTTATCTCCCCCCGAAAGGTTGTGGTAGTTCGTGTCCGTCCAGGGACGCCAAGTGTCCGGTTATCTCCCCGAAAGGTTGTGGTGGTTCTTGTCCGCCCAGGAACGCCAAGTGTCCGGTTTATCTCAGCTGTTTGAGGGGCCTGGAAAGGCCAGGGGTGGCCTTGGGGCAGCCCGCGTATCGAAGGACGAGAAGAGGCTTCAGTTCTTCTTTCGGTTTTTATGTTTATTAATTGTTTATCTAAAAGATGTTCTTTCAGCCACCAGAGATCTGCTCAGCAGTCAGCCATGGGCACACTGTCTGCCCTCCCGGGCAGCCACGTATCTTTATACCCTTTGTTACGTGTACAATATTTATCATTTTTCCCCAATACCATCTATTCTTATAACTCGGTGTACTCTCAGTAATAACCAATCCAAAGGTGCCACCGTGGCCAAAGAAGATGGAGGAGAAGAGGAAGAAGAAGGAGGACAGGACACACCCCAATTCCTCCATCTTACTCCTCCAAACCCCCCTGTACATAAATCCTAAACCCTGTTTCTCACCCTCTAATTAGCTAATCTTTTCACCATTCACCCGGTGAAGCCCTCATCCTTGTCGTCTCCTGTGTAGGGTTAAAGTCCAGCTACCAGACACTTCTGGCAACATTCCAGGACTCCCGAGCCCCCCAAGGTGGTCCCGGAGGCTCAGCATCTCAGGACTGAGATCTCGAGATCCGACACCCCACCATGTCCCGTCTCTCTCAGTGCCACCCCAATCGCTCCCAGTCCCTCCCTTGCCCATTCCCAGTCCCTCTCCAGCCAAACCCAGCCCTCTCCTCGCTCTCTCCCAGTGCCCCCCAACG
>NW_026993954.1:0-8964 GCF_028769735.1 Zonotrichia leucophrys gambelii
CCAAACCCCCTTCCTTATCAATCCACCCCACTTGACACTGGTCCACCTTTCATCTGGGGAACCCCCTGCGTATGGTAGATTTTCAGGGCCCCGCCGGCCCCTCCCCCCACAGGCCCCCCAACACAAACCCGCCCTTTTCCCTGGAAAGAAAACTCACCCGCCCCCCTTTGGCCGGCAGATTGCAAGACATTCCCTCCATCAAAACCCCCCGACTGGGACTGGGCCACCTTTCATCTGTGAACCATCCGTATCGTGGATTTTCAGGACCAGCCGGGCCCCTCCCCGGCACGGCCCCCAAACACAAACGGCCCATTCCCCGGAAGTAAGACGACCTGCCCTCATCTGGGTGGAATTTCAGGAGCCACTTGCCCCTATCAAAACCAGCCCGACTCGCACTGGGCCACCCCTTTTTCTGGAACCATCCTGCGTATCGTGGATTTTTAGGGGCCCCCGGCCACGCCACCCAGGGCCCCCGAACACAAACCAGGCCTTTTTTCCCCGGCAAAGAAAAATTTACCCCCCCGCTTCTGGGTGGCAGATTTTCGGACCACTTTGTTCTATAAAACCAGCCCCACTCGGTACTGGGCCACCTTTTATCTGGGGAAACCCTCCTGCGTACGTGGGTTTTCGGGGCCACCGCCACTCCCAGCCACAGCCCCCCAAAACAAAATCGGCCCTTTTCCCTGGAATAAAATGGGCCCGCCCCCTATTGGCTGGCAATTGCAGGAGCCCCTTGCCTCATCAATCCCGCCCACTCGGCACTTGTGCCAAACCCTTTTATTGGGGAACCATCCTGCTATCGGGATTTTCGGAGCCAGCCGTCCACTCCCAGCCCCAGGCCCCCAAACACAAACTAGGCCATTTCCAGGGGGTAAAACTACCTGGCCTCTTTTGGCTGGAGATTTCAGGGGCCACTTTCCCCTACAATCCAGCCCGATCGACACTGGGCCACCATTTATCTGGGAAAACCCTCCTGCGATCGGGGGTTTTTAGGGGCCCGCCGGCCCTCCCAGAATAAAAGGGCCCCCCAAAACCCAAACCCCCCTATACCCCGGCAAAGAAAACTCACCCCGCCCGCTTCTGGCGGCAGATTGCAGGAGCACTTCCCTCTATCAAAAACCCCCCGACTCGGGACTGGTGCCACCTTTTACTGGGAACCCTCCCGGTACGTGGATTTTTAGGAGCAGCCCGGCCACTCCCCCGCCCCAGGCCCCCCAACAAACTACGGCCCTTTTCCCTGGAAGAAAACTGACCGCCCACATCTGGCTGGCAGATTGCATGACCACTTCCTTATCAATCCAGCCCGACTCGACTTGGTGCCACCTTTCATCTGGGAAAACCCCCGCTATAGTTTATTTTCAGGACCACCGGCCACTCCCCCCCACACCCCCCGAACAAAAATAGGCCCTTTTTCCCTGAAGTGAGAGACCTGCCCCTCATCTGGCGGCAGATTTCAGGACCACTTGCCCCTATCAATCCACCCCACTTGGCACTGGTGCCACCCTTTTATCTGGGAACCACCTTCTATCGTGGATTTTCAGGACCACCGGCCACCCAGCCACAGGGGCCCCCCAAAAACAAACTACGGCCCTTTTTCCCGGAAGTAAAACGACCTCCCGTCATCTGGCGGCAGATTTTCAGGAGCCATTTCCTCTATCAATCCAGCCCACCGACACTGGGGCCACCTTTCACTTAACCATCCTGCGTATCGTGGTTTTCAGGAGCCCCGGCCAGCCAGCCCCAGGCCCCCCCAACACAAACCACGGCCCCTTTTTCCCGGCAAAAAAACTCACCCCCCCGCTTCTGGCTGGCAGATTGCAGGACCACTTGCCTCTTCAAACCAGCCCGACTCGGGGACTGGTGCCCCCCTTTTTTCTGGGAACCACCGCTATCGTGGATTTTTAGGGGCACCGAGCCTCCCCCGCCCCAGGGCCCCCCAAAAACAAATACGGGCCCCTTTTTCCCCGGAAGTAAAACTGACCTGCCCGTCATCTGGGTGGCAGATTTAGGGCCACTTGCCCCTATAACCAGCCACTCGGCACTGTGCCACCCTTTCATCTGGGAACCATCCCGCGTACGTGGATTTTCAGGGGCCCGCCGGCCACTGCCAGCCACAGGCCCCCGAACACAAACCACGGCCCCCTTTTCCCCGGAAGTGGATGACCTGCCCATCATCTGGCTGCAGATTGCAGGGGGCCACTTTTTCCCCTATCAATCCCGCCCACTTGGCACTGGGGCCACATTTCATCTGGGGAACCATCCGCGATGGGATTTTAGGGGCCAGCTGGGCCCCCCCAGCCCAGGCCCCCCAAAAACAAAACCGGGCCCCCTTTTCCCCGGAAGTAAAACAAACCTGCCCATCACTGGTGGCAGATTGCAGGAGCCACTAGGTCTATCACGAGCCCCCACTGACACTGGGGCAAACCTTTTATCGGGAACCATCCTGGTTCGTAGATTTTAGGAGCCAGCCGGGCCCCTCCCCGCCACAGGCCCCCAAAAAAAAAACTACGGGCCCTTTTCCCCGGGGTGAAACTGACCTGCCCACCATCTGGGTGGAGATTGGGGAGGGGCCACTTCCTCTATAATCCACCCCATTTGGCCCGGGCCACATTTTATCTGGGAAACCCTCCCGCTATCGTGGATTTTTAGGAGCCCCCCTGCCATCCCGCCACAGCCCCCAAACACTAAGTCCCTTTTCCCGGAAATAAAAAATGACCTGCCCGTCATCTGGCTGGCAATTGCAGGAGCCACTTGCCTCTTCAACCGCCCGACTCGACAGGTGCCACCTTTTATTGGGGAAAGATCCGGATCGTGGATTTTCAGGCCAGCCCGGCCCCGGGGCCCGCCCAGGCCCCCCAACACAAACCACGGCCCTTTTCCCTGGGAAAGAAAACTCACCCCCCCGCTTTTGGCTGGCAGATTCAGGGCCCTTCCTCTATCAAACCAGCCCGACTCGGACTGGTGCCCCCCTTTCACTGGGAACCATCCGCTATCGTGGATTTTCAGGAGCCGCCGGCCACTCCACCACAGGCCCCCCAACACAAAATACGCCCTTTTCCTGGAAGTAAAAACTGACCGCCAGCTCTGGCTGGCAGATTGCAGGAGCCCCTTTCCCCTATCAATCCGCCCCCTTTGGGACTGGGGCCACCTTTCCCTGGGAACCCTCCTTCGTATGGTGGATTTTAGGGGGCCAGCCGGCCACTCCCACCACAGGCCCCCGAACACAAACCACCCCTTTTCCCCCGGCAAAAAAAAACTCCCCGCCCCGCTTCTGGCTGACAGATTGCAGGGGAAAATTCCCTCATCAAACCAGCCCCACTCAGTACTGGTGCCACCTTCATTGGGGAAACCCTCCCGGTAGGTTTATTTTCAGGAGCCAAATGCCCCTTTTCCCCCCACAGGCCCCCCAAAAACAAACTAAGGCCCTTTTCCCTGAATAAAACTCCTGCCATCATCTGGGGCAGATTTCAGGGGCCACTTGCCCCTATCACCAGCCCACTTGGCACGGTGCCACCATTCATTCGGGAAACCCTCCTGCGTATCGTGGATTTTCAGGGCCGCCGGCCCCTCCCCACAGCCCCCCAAAAAAAAAACTACGGCCCTTTCCCGGAAGTGAAACGGCCCTTTTCCCGGAAGAAAAAAGACCTGCCCATCATCGGCTGGGAGATTCAGGAGCCCTTGCCTCTATAAATCCACCCCAAATCGGCACTGGTGCCAACCCTTTTATCTGGGAACCCTCCTGCGATCGTAGATTTTTTCTGGCAGCCCCCACTCCCAGCCCACCCCCCGAACACAACTACGGCCCTTTTCCCTGGAAAGAAAATCACCCCCCCCCTTCTGGCTGGCGATTTCGGGGACACTTCCCCCAAACAAACCACCCGACTCGGTACTGGTGCACCTTTCTTTTGGGAACCATCCTGCTATTATGGATTTTTTTAGGGGCCGCCGGCCACTCCCCCACAGGCCCCCCAAAAACAAATACGGCCCTTTTTTTTTTTGGGGAAAAAAAAAATCCCGCCCCTCATCTGGCTGGCAGATTTGCAGGACCACTTGCCTCTTCAATCCCCCGCCGACACTGGTGCAGCCTTTTTATTTTGGGGAACCTTGCTTCGAGATTTTCAGGAGCCGCCGGCCCTCCCAGCCACGGCCCCAAAAAAAAAACTACGGCCCCCCCTGGAAGTGCTGGCCCTATTGGCGGCGTTGCGGGGCCCTTTCCCATCACGCCCGACGGCCCGGGCCCTTTATCGGGCCCCCTGCCCACGTGGTTTTCGGGGCACCGCCACCCCACCCCAGGAAACACTAATAGTTTTTTTGGAAAAAATGTGGTCTTTCCCGGGAATTAGGGTTTTTTCTTTGGGTTTTGAAATGGGGGGTTTTCTAAAATTGGTGTGGTTTTGGGTCCAGCCGGTTTTAGAGGCCCCCCAACAAAAAAGGGGTTTTCCCTGAAAGAAATAAGTTTCCCCAAATTTTGGGGCCCCCTTTTTCTGGGGGGGTTGATTTTTTTAAAAAAAACCCCCCCAACCCCAAAAAAAAATGGCCCTTTTCCCTGGGAAAAAACCTGCCCCTATTCCGGGGATTAGGAGCCCGCCCTTCAACCAGCCCGACCATGGCCCCTTTCCTGGGAAAAAATCCTCGTATGGGGGGATTTTAGGAGCCACCGGCCCTTTCTCCCAGCCCCCCCAAAACCACGGGCCCCTTTTCCCCGGAAAAAAACCCCCCCCCCTTCTGGTGGGTTTTTTGGAGCCCCCCCCAAACCCGCCCACCAGGGCCCCCACAACCACGGCCTTTTTTCGGGCAAACCCACTCCCCCCCGGGCCCCCCCCTCGGCCCTTTTCCCCGGAAAAAAACTCCCCTCACCGGCGATTCGGGTTCTTTTCCCCCCCCTTCACTGGGATTTTAACCCTCCCGTATGGTTTATTTTCAGGAGCCCGCCGGCCACTCCCGCCACAGGCCCCCAACACAAACCACGGCCTTTTCCCTGGAAAAAATACCGCCCCCCCTTTTGCGGAGATTGCGGAGCACTTCCCCCTTTTCAAAAACCCGCCCGACTTGGACGGTGCCACTTTCATCTGGGAACCTCCGCGAAGTATTTTTCAGGAGCCCCCCGCCACTCCCAGCCACGGCCCCCAACACAAAACGGCCCTTTTCCCTGGAAGAAATACCGCCCCCTTCTGGCTGGGAGATTTCAGGACCCTTGCCTCTATCAAAACCCGCCCCACTTGGCACTGGTGCCACCTTTCATCGGGAAAAACCTCCTGCGTATGTATTTCAGGAGCCAGCCGGCCACTCCCCGCCACAGGCCCCCAAACAAAAACCCCGGCCCCCTTTTCCCCGGAAAAAACTACCCCCCCGTTCTCTGGCAGATTGCAGGAGCCCCTTCCCTTTTCAAAACCCCCCATCGGACTGGGGGCCATTTCATCTGGGAACCTCCTGCGTATCGTGGTTTTCGGAGCCCGCCGGGACTCCCACCAAGGCCCCCAAAAAAAACTTTCGGCCTTTTCCCTGGAAAGTAAAAATGCCTCCCTATCTGGTGGGAGATTGCAGGGGCCCTTCCTCTATAATCCCGCCCGATGCCTGGTGCACCTTTCATCTGGGAACCATCCCCGCGATGTATTTTCAGGCCACCGGCACCCCACCACGGCCCCCAAAAAAAACCCCGGCCCTTTCCCTGGAAAAAACTACCGCCCCCCTTCTGCGGCAGATTTCAGGAGCCCCCTTCCCTATCAACCCCCGCTTGGCCCTGGGCCAACTTTCATCGGGAACCTCCGGTATCGGATTTTTCAGGAGAGCCCGCACTCCCAGCCACGCCCCCAAAAAACAAAACGGCCCTTTTCCCTGGAAAAAACTACCCCCGTCATTTGGGGGAGATTGAGGAGCCACTTCCCTAAACCAGCCCACCGCACGGGGCCAAACCCTTTTTCCCGGGAACCATCCTGCGTATCGTGATTTTTGGGGCCCGCCCCCCACCCCCAGCCACAGGCCCCAAACAAAACCACGGGCCCCTTTTTCCCCCCCAAGAAAACAACCTCCCCTCTGGCTGGGGAGATTGAGGAGCCACTTCCCTCTATAAACCACCCACCGGCCTGTGCCAATTTTTATCGGGAACCCCTGCGTATGTGGATTTTTTAGGGGCCAGCCGGGCCCCTCCCACCACAGGGCCCCCAACACAATACGGCCCTTTTCCCGGAAGAAAAAGCAGCCGCTCGGTGGCAGATTGCAGGAGCCACTTCCTCTATAACCAGCCCCATGGACTGGTGCCACCTTTCTCTGGGAACCATCCTTTCGTATTGGATTTTTAGGACCCCGGCCACTCCGCCCCAAAGGCCCCCAACACAAACCCGGCCCTTTTCCCTAAAAAAACTACCCCCCCGCTTTTGGCTGGCAGATTGCAGGGGGCCCCCTTCCTCTACAAAACCACCCACCAAATGGTGCCCCCCTTTTTATCTGGGAACCATCCTGCGTATGTTTTTAAAATTTTAGGAGCCAACGGGGCCCCCCCACCACGGCCCCCCAAAAAAAAAACCCCCCCTTTTTTCCCCGAATAAAACTGACCGCCCTCATCTGGCGGGAGATTGCAGGAGCCACTGCCCCCTATCAAACCACCCACTTTGGGCCCGGGCCACCTTTCTCTGGGAACCTCCCCTATGTGGGTTTTTTAGGGCCAGCCGGCCCCTCCCGCCACAGGCCCCCAAAACAAAACGGCCTTTTCCCGAAAAAAACCCCCGCCCCCCTTTTCTGGCAGTTGAGAGAAATTCCCCCTTTTCAACCACCCGACTGACTGGTGCCAAATTTTTATCTGGGGAAACCCCCCGTATGTATTTTTTAGGAGCCAGCCCCCCCCCCCCAGCCCCAGGCCCCCAAAAACAAACACGGCCCTTTTCCCCGGGAAAAAAAAACCGCCCGTTCTGGCTGGGAGATTGCAGGAGCCACTTCCTTATCAAACCAGCCCGTCGACTGGTGCCACCTTTATCTGGGGAAAATCCTCGTATGTATTTTCAGGGGCCAGCCGGCCCCTCCCACCACAGGCCCCCGAACACAAACACGGCCCTTTTCCCTGGAAAAAAAAAACTCACCCCCCGCTTCGGTGGCAGATTGCGGGGCCCTTGCCTCTACAAAACCCGCCCGACTCGGGACTGGTGCCCCCTTTTATCTGGGAACCCCCTGCGTATGGTGGGTTTTCAGGAGCCCGCCGGCCACCCCGCCACAGGCCCCCCAACCAAACTACCCCTTTCCCCGGAAATAAAACTGACCCGGGCCCCCACTGGTGGAAGATTCAGGAGCCATTGCCTCTATCAAACCAGCCCGACTTGGCACTGGTCCACCTTTTCCCCTGGAACCACCTTCGTTGGGGGATTTTTAGGATCCCGCCGGCCCCCCTCCACAGGCCCGAACACAAACCCCCCGGGCCCTTTCCCCGTCAAAGAAAAACTCACCCGCCCCCTTTGGGCAGATTGCAGGAGACACTTCCCTCTATCAAACCAGCCCACTCAGTACGGTGCCACCTTTCAGGGAACCACCTCGATCGTTTTTTTTAGGAGCCAGAATGCCACTCCCCGCCACAGGGCCCCCAAACCAAAAATACGGGGCCCTTTTTCCCTGGAAGTAAAAATGACCTGCCCATCACTGCGGCAGATGCAGGAGCCACTTCCTCTATCAATCCAGCCCGACTTGGCATGGGCCACCTTTCATTGGGAACCATCCTGCGTATCGGGATTTTCAGGGGCCGCCGGCCACTCCCCCAAGGCCCCCCAACAAAAACTACGGCCTTTTTTCCCGGAAGTGAGGGCTGACCTGCCCTCACTGGCGGCAGATTGCAGGGGCCACTTTCCCCTATCAATCCACCCGAAAGGCACTGGGGCCACCTTTCATCCTGGGAACCAAAAAAACCTGCGTTTATCGTGGATTTTCAGGAGCCCACCCGGGGCCACTCCCACCACAGGCCCCCCAAACACAAAATACGGCCCTTTTTCCCCGGGAAGTTTAAAAAGACCTGCCCGCATTGGGTGGGAGATTTCAGGAGCCACTTTCCCTACAATCCACCCGACCGACACTGGTCCACCTTTCACTGGAAAACCTCCTGCACGTGGGTTTTCAGGAGCCACCGGCCACTGCCAGCCACAGGCCCCCCAACAAAACCACGCCCCTTTTCCCGGCAAAGAAAATCCCCGCCCCGCTTTGGGTGGCAGATTGCAGGGGCCACTTGCCCTATCAAACCAGCCCCACTCGGTACTGGTGCCCCTTTCATCGGGGAAACCACCTGCGTATCGGGATTTTCAGGAGCCAGCCGGCACCTCAGCCAAAATCCCCAAAAAACAATACGGCCCTTTTCCCCGGAAGTAAAAAATGCCTCCCGTCATCTGGCTGGCAGATTTCAGGAGCCCCTTTCCTCTAACAACCGCCCGACCGAAAGGGGCCCCCCTTTCACGGAACCACCTGCGTACGGATTTTTTGGAGCCACCGGCCCCTCCAGCCACAGGCCCCCAAAAACAAAAACGGCCCCTTTTCCCGGAAAAAAAACTGCCGCCCCCTCTGGCTGGCAATTGCAGGGGCCACTTGCCCTTCAAACCAGCCCACTTGGACTGGGGCCCCCTTTTTACTGGGGAAACCACCTCGTATGTTTTTCAGGAGCCAGCCGGCCCCTCCAGCCCCGGCCCCAAACAAAAACCCCGGGCCCTTTTTTCCCCGGAAGAAAACTCCTCCCCCTCTGGCTGGCAGATGCGGAGCACTTCCCCCCTATCAAACCGCCCACCATGGTGCCACCCTTTTTCCCGGAACCACCTGCTAGTGGATTTTCAGGGCCAGCCGGGGACTCCCCGCCCAGGGCCCCCCAACACAAACCCGGCCCTTTTCCCTGAAGAAAAATACCCGCCCTTCTGGCGGCAGATTGCGGAGCCCCTTCCTACAAACCAGCCCCCTTGGAGGTGCCACTTTTTATCTGGGGAACCTCCCGCGTATCGTTTTTTT
>NW_026993955.1:0-8962 GCF_028769735.1 Zonotrichia leucophrys gambelii
TTTTCAGGGCCAGCCGGCCATCCCAGCACAGGCCCCGAACACAAACCACGGCCCTTTTCCCTGGAAAATAAAACTGACCTGCCCGTCTCTGGCTGGCAGATTGCAGACCACTTGCCTCTATCAAACCAGCCCGACTCGCCTGGTGCCACCTTTCATCTGGGAAAACCCTCCTGGTATCGTGGATTTTCAGGAGCCAGCCGGCACCCCAGCCACAGGCCCCCGAACACAAACCACGGCCCTTTTCCCTGGAATAAACTGACCTGCCCGTCTTCTGGCTGGCAGATTGCAGGAGCCACTTGCCTCTATCAATCCAGCCCGACTCGGCACTGGTGCCACCTTTCATCTGGGAACCATCCTGCGTATCGTGGATTTTCAGGAGCCAGCCGGCCACCCCAGCCACAGGCCCCCGAACACAAACTACGGCCATTTTCCTGGAAGTAAAACTGACCTGCCCGTCATCTGGCTGGCAGATTGCAGGAGCCACTTGCCTCTATCAATCCAGCCCGACTCGGCACTGGTGCCACCTTTCATCTGGGAAACCATCCTGCGTATCGTGGATTTTCAGGAGCCAGCCGGCCACTCCCAGCCACAGGCCCCCAAACACAAACCACGGCCCTTTTCCCTGGCAAACAAAATCTACCCGCCCCGCTTCTGGCTGGCAGATTGCGGAGCACTTCCTTATCAAACCAGCCCGACTTGGCACTGGTGCCACCTTTCATCTGGGAACCATCCTGCGTATCGAGGATTTTCAGGAGCCAGCCGGCCCTCCCAGCACACAGTCCCCAAAACACAAACACGCCCTTTTCCCTGGAAGTAAAACTGACCTGCCCTCATCTGGCTGGCAGATTGCAGGACCACTTGCGCTTATCAAACCGCCCACTTGGCACTGTGCCACCTTTCATCTGGGAACCATCCTGCGTATCGTGGATTTTCAGGAGCCAGCCGGCCACCCCAGCCACAGGCCCCCAAACACAAACACGGCCCTTTTCCCTGGAAGTAAAACGACCTGCCGTCATCTGGCTGGCAGATTGCAGGAGCCACTTGCCTCTATCAATCCAGCCCGACTCGGCACTGTGCCACCCTTTCATCTGGGAACCATCCTGCGTATCGTGGATTTTTCAGGAGCCAGCCGGCCACCCCAGCCACAGGCCCCCAACAAAACTACGGCCCTTTCCCTGGAATTAAAACTGACCTGCCCATCATCTGGCTGGCAGATTGCAGGAGCCACTTGGGCTCTATCAAACCCAGCCCGACTTGGCACTGGTGCCACCTTTCATCTGGGAACCATCCTGCGTATCGTGGATTTTCAGGAGCCAGCCGGCCACTCCCAGCCACAAGCCCCAAAAACAATCTACGGCCCTTTTCCCTGGAAGTAAAACTGACCTGCCCTCATCTGGCTGGGAGATTGCTGGACCACTTGCCTCTATCAAACCAGCCCGACTGGCACTGGTGCCACCTTTCATCTGGGAACCATCCTGCGTATCGTGGATTTTCAGGAGCCAGCCGGCCAGTCCCAGCCACAGGCCCCCAAACACAAACTACGGCCCTTTTCCCTGGAATTAAAACTGACCTGCCCGTCATCTGGCTGGGAGATTGCAGGAGCCACTTGCCTCTATCAATCCAGCCCGACTCGGCACTGGTGCCACCTTTCATCTGGGAACCATCCTGCGTATCATGGATTTTCAGGAGCCAGCCGGCCACGCCCAGCCACAGGCCCCGAACACAAACACGGCCATTTTCCCTGGAAGTAAAACTGACCCTGCCCGTCATCTGGCTGGCAGATTGCAGGAGCCACTTGCCTCTATCACTCCAGCCCGACTCGGCACTGGTGCACCTTTCATCTGGGAACCATCCTGCGTATCGTGGATTTTCAGGAGCCAGCCGGCCACTCCCAGCCACAGGGCCCCCAAACAAAACCACGGCCCTTTTCCCTGGAACAAAATAACCTGCCCCTTCTGGCTGGCAGATTGCTGGAGACACTTTCCTTTTATCAAACCGCCCGACTGCACTGTGCCCCCCCAAAAAAAACACCGCCTTTTCCCGGCCAAAAACGGGCCCTTGCCCCCCAATAGGACTCCCCTTCCAACCCTTTTTCTGGGAAAAAATGCTACTTTTTTTTGGACCACCGTACCCCGAAAGGGGGCCCCCCAAAATCGGGCCCTTTTCCGAAAAACTACCGCCTTTTCTGGGGAAAAAGGGGCAGGGGGGGGGGGGGGGGGGGGGGGGGGGGGGGGGGGGGGGGGGGGGGGGGGGGGGGGGGGGGGGGGGGGGGGGGGGGGGGGGGGGGGGGGGGGGGGGGGGGGGGGGGGGGGGGGGGGGGGGGGGGGGGGGGGGGGGGGGGGGGGGGGGGGGGGGGGGGGGGGGGGGGGGGGGGGGGGGGGGGGGGGGGGGGGGGGGGGGGGGGGGGGGGGGGGGGGGGGGGGGGGGGGGGGGGGGGGGGGGGGGGGGGGGGGGGGGGGGGGGGGGGGGGGGGGGGGGGGGGGGGGGGGGGGGGGGGGGGGGGGGGGGGGGGGGGGGGGGGGGGGGGGGGGGGGGGGGGGGGGGGGGGGGGGGGGGGGGGGGGGGGGGGGGGGGGGGGGGGGGGGGGGGGGGGGGGGGGGGGGGGGGGGGGGGGGGGGGGGGGGGGGGGGGGGGGGGGGGGGGGGGGGGGGGGGGGGGGGGGGGGGGGGGGGGGGGGGGGGGGGGGGGGGGGGGGGGGGGGGGGGGGGGGGGGGGGGGGGGGGGGGGGGGGGGGGGGGGGGGGGGGGGGGGGGGGGGGGGGGGGGGGGGGGGGGGGGGGGGGGGGGGGGGGGGGGGGGGGGGGGGGGGGGGGGGGGGGGGGGGGGGGGGGGGGGGGGGGGGGGGGGGGGGGGGGGGGGGGGGGGGGGGGGGGGGGGGGGGGGGGGGGGGGGGGGGGGGGGGGGGGGGGGGGGGGGGGGGGGGGGGGGGGGGGGGGGGGGGGGGGGGGGGGGGGGGGGGGGGGGGGGGGGGGGGGGGGGGGGGGGGGGGGGGGGGGGGGGGGGGGGGGGGGGGGGGGGGGGGGGGGGGGGGGGGGGGGGGGGGGGGGGGGGGGGGGGGGGGGGGGGGGGGGGGGGGGGGGGGGGGGGGGGGGGGGGGGGGGGGGGGGGGGGGGGGGGGGGGGGGGGGGGGGGGGGGGGGGGGGGGGGGGGGGGGGGGGGGGGGGGGGGGGGGGGGGGGGGGGGGGGGGGGGGGGGGGGGGGGGGGGGGGGGGGGGGGGGGGGGGGGGGGGGGGGGGGGGGGGGGGGGGGGGGGGGGGGGGGGGGGGGGGGGGGGGGGGGGGGGGGGGGGGGGGGGGGGGGGGGGGGGGGGGGGGGGGGGGGGGGGGGGGGGGGGGGGGGGGGGGGGGGGGGGGGGGGGGGGGGGGGGGGGGGGGGGGGGGGGGGGGGGGGGGGGGGGGGGGGGGGGGGGGGGGGGGGGGGGGGGGGGGGGGGGGGGGGGGGGGGGGGGGGGGGGGGGGGGGGGGGGGGGGGGGGGGGGGGGGGGGGGGGGGGGGGGGGGGGGGGGGGGGGGGGGGGGGGGGGGGGGGGGGGGGGGGGGGGGGGGGGGGGGGGGGGGGGGGGGGGGGGGGGGGGGGGGGGGGGGGGGGGGGGGGGGGGGGGGGGGGGGGGGGGGGGGGGGGGGGGGGGGGGGGGGGGGGGGGGGGGGGGGGGGGGGGGGGGGGGGGGGGGGGGGGGGGGGGGGGGGGGGGGGGGGGGGGGGGGGGGGGGGGGGGGGGGGGGGGGGGGGGGGGGGGGGGGGGGGGGGGGGGGGGCCCCCCCCCCCCCCCCCCCCCCCCCCCCCCCCCCCCCCCCCCCCCCCCCCCCCCCCCCCCCCCCCCCCCCCCCCCCCCCCCCCCCCCCCCCCCCCCCCCCCCCCCCCCCCCCCCCCCCCCCCCCCCCCCCCCCCCCCCCCCCCCCCCCCCCCCCCCCCCCCCCCCCCCCCCCCCCCCCCCCCCCCCCCCCCCCCCCCCCCCCCCCCCCCCCCCCCCCCCCCCCCCCCCCCCCCCCCCCCCCCCCCCCCCCCCCCCCCCCCCCCCCCCCCCCCCCCCCCCCCCCCCCCCCCCCCCCCCCCCCCCCCCCCCCCCCCCCCCCCCCCCCCCCCCCCCCCCCCCCCCCCCCCCCCCCCCCCCCCCCCCCCCCCCCCCCCCCCCCCCCCCCCCCCCCCCCCCCCCCCCCCCCCCCCCCCCCCCCCCCCCCCCCCCCCCCCCCCCCCCCCCCCCCCCCCCCCCCCCCCCCCCCCCCCCCCCCCCCCCCCCCCCCCCCCCCCCCCCCCCCCCCCCCCCCCCCCCCCCCCCCCCCCCCCCCCCCCCCCCCCCCCCCCCCCCCCCCCCCCCCCCCCCCCCCCCCCCCCCCCCCCCCCCCCCCCCCCCCCCCCCCCCCCCCCCCCCCCCCCCCCCCCCCCCCCCCCCCCCCCCCCCCCCCCCCCCCCCCCCCCCCCCCCCCCCCCCCCCCCCCCCCCCCCCCCCCCCCCCCCCCCCCCCCCCCCCCCCCCCCCCCCCCCCCCCCCCCCCCCCCCCCCCCCCCCCCCCCCCCCCCCCCCCCCCCCCCCCCCCCCCCCCCCCCCCCCCCCCCCCCCCCCCCCCCCCCCCCCCCCCCCCCCCCCCCCCCCCCCCCCCCCCCCCCCCCCCCCCCCCCCCCCCCCCCCCCCCCCCCCCCCCCCCCCCCCCCCCCCCCCCCCCCCCCCCCCCCCCCCCCCCCCCCCCCCCCCCCCCCCCCCCCCCCCCCCCCCCCCCCCCCCCCCCCCCCCCCCCCCCCCCCCCCCCCCCCCCCCCCCCCCCCCCCCCCCCCCCCCCCCCCCCCCCCCCCCCCCCCCCCCCCCCCCCCCCCCCCCCCCCCCCCCCCCCCCCCCCCCCCCCCCCCCCCCCCCCCCCCCCCCCCCCCCCCCCCCCCCCCCCCCCCCCCCCCCCCCCCCCCCCCCCCCCCCCCCCCCCCCCCCCCCCCCCCCCCCCCCCCCCCCCCCCCCCCCCCCCCCCCCCCCCCCCCCCCCCCCCCCCCCCCCCCCCCCCCCCCCCCCCCCCCCCCCCCCCCCCCCCCCCCCCCCCCCCCCCCCCCCCCCCCCCCCCCCCCCCCCCCCCCCCCCCCCCCCCCCCCCCCCCCCCCCCCCCCCCCCCCCCCCCCCCCCCCCCCCCCCCCCCCCCCCCCCCCCCCCCCCCCCCCCCCCCCCCCCCCCCCCCCCCCCCCCCCCCCCCCCCCCCCCCCCCCCCCCCCCCCCCCCCCCCCCCCCCCCCCCCCCCCCCCCCCCCCCCCCCCCCCCCCCCCCCCCCCCCCCCCCCCCCCCCCCCCCCCCCCCCCCCCCCCCCCCCCCCCCCCCCCCCCCCCCCCCCCCCCCCCCCCCCCCCCCCCCCCCCCCCCCCCCCCCCCCCCCCCCCCCCCCCCCCCCCCCCCCCCCCCCCCCCCCCCCCCCCCCCCCCCCCCCCCCCCCCCCCCCCCCCCCCCCCCCCCCCCCCCCCCCCCCCCCCCCCCCCCCCCCCCCCCCCCCCCCCCCCCCCCCCCCCCCCCCCCCCCCCCCCCCCCCCCCCCCCCCCCCCCCCCCCCCCCCCCCCCCCCCCCCCCCCCCCCCCCCCCCCCCCCCCCCCCCCCCCCCCCCCCCCCCCCCCCCCCCCCCCCCCCCCCCCCCCCCCCCCCCCCCCCCCCCCCCCCCCCCCCCCCCCCCCCCCCCCCCCCCCCCCCCCCCCCCCCCCCCCCCCCCCCCCCCCCCCCCCCCCCCCCCCCCCCCCCCCCCCCCCCCCCCCCCCCCCCCCCCCCCCCCCCCCCCCCCCCCCCCCCCCCCCCCCCCCCCCCCCCCCCCCCCCCCCCCCCCCCCCCCCCCCCCCCCCCCCCCCCCCCCCCCCCCCCCCCCCCCCCCCCCCCCCCCCCCCCCCCCCCCCCCCCCCCCCCCCCCCCCCCCCCCCCCCCCCCCCCCCCCCCCCCCCCCCCCCCCCCCCCCCCCCCCCCCCCCCCCCCCCCCCCCCCCCCCCCCCCCCCCCCCCCCCCCCCCCCCCCCCCCCCCCCCCCCCCCCCCCCCCCCCCCCCCCCCCCCCCCCCTATTCAAACCACCCGACTTGGCACTGGTGCCGCCTTGGTCTGGGAAACCATCCAGCCCATCGTGGATTTTCAGGAGCCAGCCGGCCACTCCCAGCCACAAGTCCCCAAAAACAATCTACGCCCTTTTCCCTGGAAGTAAAACTGACCTGCCCAAACATTGGCTGGGAGATTGCTGGACCCACTTGCCTCTATCAAACCAGCCCGACTTGGCACTGGTGCCACCTTCATCTGGACCACCGCATCCCAGCCCGCCGCCGCCCACCCAACACCCATTCCTGGATAACTGCAACCATCTGCGATCTGGATAGAGCAGCGCCACTCAGCCAGCCCAAAAACACGGCCTTCTGAAAATCCCCCTCTGGCTGAATGCGACACTTCTTATCAACACGATCACTGCATCTCGGACCATCGGTATGTGTTAGGACCGACCACACAGCCCCAAAAACAGCCCTTCTGGAATAACTGTGCCACAGCTGCAAGCAGAGCCTTGTACAACCTGCCCACTTGCACGTGCCTTCATAACCACCGGTCGATTTCGGACCCCCCACTCCCAGCCACGCCCCCAAACCAAACCACGGCCCTTTTCTGGAAAATACCCCCGCCTGCTGGAGATTGGCCACTTCTTATAACCAGCCCGACTCCATGGCCACCTTTATTGGACCACCGCACTCAGCCACACCCCCCCGCACGCCCACAATCAGCCCTTCCCTGAATAAACTGACCTGCTCTCTGCTGGATTCAGGAGCCACTGCCTCAACGCCCAACACTGCCATTTGGAACTCCTGGTAGTGGATTCAGGGCCGCCACCCCACCACAGCCCCAACAAACCACGCTTCTGGATAAGACTCCCGCTGCGCAAACAGACACTCTACACAGCGCTTGCAGGCATTCTCTAACATCCGTACTGGATTTTAGGACCCCCGCCCCCACGGGTCCCAAAAAACCGGCCCTTTTCCCGGAAAACTGACTGCCCTCTGGGCATTCAGACCACTGCTCTCTGACCATCCGTACGGGATTAGCACGCCCCACAGCCCAAAACGCTTCTGAAGAAATGCTGCCTATTGTGCAGTGCGACTTCTAAACCCATGCACTGGCACTACTGACCATCCGGTATGTGTTCGGAGCGCGCATCCGCACACCAAAAACACGCCTTCCGAAAACTACCGCCTTGGGAGCCACTCTATCAACCCGACTGTGTGCCCTTCGGACATCGGTAGATTCAGGACGCGCCACCCAGCACAGCCCAAAAACCGGCTTCGGATAAAACACCTGCCTCGGGCAATGCGAGCACTGTTACACGCCATGCAGTCATTCATCTGGGAACATCTGATCGATTTTCGCACGCACCACCAGCCTATCAAACCAGCCCGACTTGGCACTGGTGCCACCTTGGGTCTGGGAGCCATCCTGCGTATCGTGGATTTTCAGGAGCCAGCCGGCCACTCCCAGCCACAAGTCCCCAAAAACAATCTACGGCCCTTTTCCCTGAAAGTAAATCTGACCTGCCCGTCATCTGGCTGGGAGATTGCAGGAGCCACTTGCCTCTATCAATCCAGCCCGACTTGGCACTGGTGCCACCTTTCATCTGGGAACCATCCTGCGTATCGTGGATTTTCAGGAGCCAGCCGGCCACCCCCAGCCATAGCCCCCAACACAAACACGGCCCTTTTCCTGGAATAAAACTACCTCCCCGTCTCTGGCTGGCAGATTGCGGACCACTTCCTCTATCAACCAGCCCGACTTGGCACTGGTGCCCCTTTCATCTGGGAACCATCCTGCGTATCGTGATTTTCAGGGCCAGCCGGCCACTCCCAGCCACAGGCCCCAAACACAAACCACGGCCCTTTTCCTGGAATAAAACTACGCCCTCTTTGGCTGGCAGATTGCAGGAGCCACTTCTCTATCAAACCAGCCCGACTTGGCCTTGCCACTTTCTTGGGAACCATCCTGGATCGTGGATTTTCAGGAGCCAGCGGCCACTCCAGCCAAGGCCCCCAAACACAAACACGGCCCTTTTCCTGGAAGTAAAACTGACCTGCCCGTCATCTGGCTGGCAGATTGCAGGAGCCACTTGCCTCTATCAAACCAGCCCACTGGCACTGGTGCCACTTTCATCTGGGAACCACCTGCTATGTGGATTTTCAGGAGCCAGCCGGCCACCCCAGCCACAGGCCCCAAACAAACACGGCCCTTTTCCTGGAAAAAAACTACCTGCCCGCTTCTGCTGGCAGATTGCAGGAGCACTTCCTCTATCAACCAGCCGACTGCATGGTGCACCTTTCATCTGGGACCATCTGCGTATCGTGGATTTTCAGGAGCAGCCGGCCTCCCAGCCCCAGGCCCCAAAAACTACGGCCCTTTTCCCTGGAAGAAAACTGACCTGCCGTCTTCTGGCTGGCAGATTGCAGGAGCACTTGCTCTATCAAACCAGCCCAAATTGCGGTGCCCCTTTTCTGGACCATCCGCGTATCGTGGTTTTCAGGAGCCAGCCGCCACTCCCAGCCACAGCCCAAAAACAAATACGCCCTTTTCCCTGGAAGTAAAACTGACCTGCCCTCATCTGCTGCATTGCGACACTTGTTATCAAACGCCCACTTGGCACTGTGCACTTTCATCTGGACCATCCTGCTATCGTGGATTTCAGGAGCAGCGCATCCAGCACAGGCCCCACACAAACACGCCCTTTTCCCTGGAATAAACTGACCTGCCGTTCTGGCTGGCAGTTGCAGAGCCATTCCTCTATCAACAGCCGATTGGCACTTTATGGGAACCATCTGGTATCTGGTTTTCAGGAGCGCGGCCCCAGCACAGGCCCAACAAACACGGCCCTTTTCCGGAAAAATACCCTTGGCTGGGATGCGGACACTTCTTATCAACAGCCGACTCGACTGTGCACTCATCTGGGAACACCTGGTACGTGGATTCAGAGCCAGCGGCCATCCACAGGTCCCCAACAAAAA
>NW_026993956.1:0-8960 GCF_028769735.1 Zonotrichia leucophrys gambelii
TCCCAGGGAAAAAGGGGCACATGCAGTCGGCGGTTTATAGGAAAATGGGCCCCCAATCCCACCCAAAGGGGGGGTTTTTTTTTCCAAAAAGGCCCCTTTGTTTGGGGCCCGTTGGGGGGGGGCCGCTCTCCTAAATCCAACCCAAAGGTTTTCCCAAAAAAAGGGGCCCGTGCAAGGGTGGTTTGAAACAAAAAGGTCCCAATTTTCCACCCAAAAAGGGAGTTTTTTTTCCAGGAAAGGGCCGTATTTTTTGGGGCCTGTGCTGGAGGCCGGGTGGCTCCTGAAAATCCACATACCAGATGGTTCCCGATGAAAGGTGGGACCCTCCGAGTCGGCTGTTGATAGAGCAAGTGGCTCCTGAATCTGCCAGCCAGAAAGGGGGTAGTTTTTCCCGGAAAAGGGGGTGTTGTTTGGGGCCTGTGGAGTGGCCCTGGCTTTCCCGAAAATCCACATACGCAGGATGGTTCCCAATGAAAGGGGCCATCCAAACGGGTTTGATAAAGGGCTCTTTCAATCTGCCAGCCAGAGAGGGGTATTTTTCCAGGAAAAGGGGCCCTGTTGTTTGGGGCCTTTTGGGGGAGTGGCCGGGTGCTCCTGAAAATCCACAATACCGGAGGTTCCCCGATGAAAGGGGGACCATGCCAAGTCGGTGTTTGATAACAAGTGGCTCCTGCAATCTGCAGCCAAAGGCTATTTTTTCAGGAAAAAGGCGGTTTTTTGGGGCCTGTTGCTGGAGTGCCGGCTGGGTCCTGAAAACCCCCGATAAAGCAGATGGTTCCCAGATGAAAAGTGGCACCAGTCCAAGTCGGCTGGTTGAAAGAGCAAGTGGTCCTGCAATCTGCCACCGAAGAGGAGGTTTTTTTCCAAAGGGCGTGTTTTGTTTGGGGCCGTGCTGGGAGTGCCGGGCTCCTGAAAATCCACGATACGCAGGATGGTTCCCAAAGAAAGTGGCACCCGTGCCAAATCGGGCTGGTTGATAGACAAGTGGCTCCTGCAATCTGCCAGCCAAAAGGGGGGTAGTTTTGTTTGCAGGAAAAGGCCGTGTTTGTGTTGGGGCTGTGGCTGAGTGCCGCTGGCTCCTGAAAATCCACATACGCAGGATGTTCCCAGATGAAGGTGGCACCATGCCTGCGGTTGATAGAGGCAATGGCTCCTGCAATTGCCACCAGAGAGGCAGTCAGTTTTTTTCCAGGAAAAGGCCTATTTTTTTTGGGCTTGCGGAGTGGCCCTCTCCTGAAATCCACGATACGCAATGGTTCCCAGAAAGGGCACCATCCAGGGGTTTGATAGCAAGTGCCTGCAATTGCCCAGAAGGGTGTTTTTCCGGATTTTTTTTTTTTTTTGAGCAAGTGGCTCCTGCAATCTCCAGCCAGATGACGGGCAGGTCAGTTTTACTTCCAGGAAAAGGCGTAGTTTTGTTTGGGGCCTGTGGCTGGGAGTGGCCGGCTGGCTCCTGAAATCCACGATACGCAGGATGGTTCCCAGATGAAAGGTGGCACCAGTGCCGAGTCGGGCTGGATTGATAGAGGAAGTGTCTCCTGCAATCTGCCAGCCAGATGAGGCAGGTCAGTTTTATTCCAGGAAAAGGGCCGTAGTTGTGTTCGGGGGCCTGTGGTGGGAGTGGCCGCTGGCTCCTGAAAATCCACGATACGCAGGATGGTTCCCAGATGAAAGTGGCACCAGTGCCAGTCGGCTGGTTTGAAGAGGCAAGTGGCTCCTGCAATCTGCCAGCCAGAAGCGGGGGGTGAGTTTTGTTTGCCAGGGAAAAGGGCCGTGGTTTGTGTTCGGGGGCCTGTGGCTGGAGTGGCCGGCTGGCTCCTGAAAACCACATACGCAGGAGGTTCCAAAGGGGAAAAGGGGGAAGTGCCCAGTCGGGGGGTTTTATAACAAAAGGTCTAATCTGCCAGCCGAAGGGGAGGTCGTTTTCTTCCGGAAAAGGGGCCCCTAGATTTTTTTTGGGGGGCCTGGGGTTTGGGGTGGCCGGCGGCTCCGAAAATCCCCCAACGCAGGGGGTTCCCAAGAAAATTGGGCCCCTGCCAGTCGGGCTGGTTTATAGAGGCAAGTGGTCCTCAACTCCCCGCCAGAACGGGGTGGGGGAGTTTTGTTTGCCCGGGAAAAAGGGGGGTGGGGTTTTGTTCGGGGCCTGTGGCTGGGTTTTGGCCGGGTGGCTCCGAAAATCCACAACCAGGATGGTTCCCAATAAAGGGGGCACCATCCAAGTTGGGTGGTTTGAGAAGCCCAAATGGTCCTGCAACTCCCGCGATAAGGGCAGGTCAGTTTTATTCCAGGGGAAAGGGGGGAAATTTTTTTTCGGGGGCCCCTGGGGGGGGTTTTGGCCCCCGGTGGCTCCTGAAAATCCACGATCGCGGATGGTTCCCGGGGGAAAGGTGGCAACCCCTGCGGCGGGCTGGGGTTTTATAAGTCAAGTGGCCCCCTATCTTCCACCAGAAGCGGGGGGGGTTAGTTTTGTTTGCCGGGAAAAGGGGGGGGGTTTTTTCGGGGGCCTGTGGTGGGTTTCCGGCTGGCTCCTGAAAAACCAAAAATACGAGGGAGGTTCCCGATGAAAGGGGCACCCGTTTCCCCCGGCGGGGGGGATTGATTATACCAATGGGGCGGCAATCTGCCAGCCAGATGAGGGCAGGGAGCTTTTTTCCGGGAAAAGGGCCTAGATTTTATTTGGGGCTTTTTGGGTGGGATGGCCGGCTGGCTCCTGAAAATCCCCGTAAGCAGGATGGTTCCCAATGAAAAGGGGGCACCAGTGCCAAAACGGGCGGTTTTTTAGAGGCAATGGGGCCGCAATCTGCCAGCCCCCAAACGGGGGGGTGAGTTTTTTTTTCCAGGGAAAGGGCCTAGTTTTTTGTTCGGGGGGGCCTGTGGGGAGTGGCCCTGGCTCCGAAAACCACGATACGCAGGTGGGGGTTCCCAAGAAGGGGCACCGTACCCAAATCGGGGGGGGTTTGAGATAGCCAAGTGGTTTCCCTGCAAATTTCCAGGAGAAATGGGGAGGGATTTTTTTTTTTCCGGGAAAGGGGCCGTAAGGGTTTTTTGGTTTTGGGGGGCCCCTGGTGGGGTGGCCGGCTGGCTCCGAAAAACCACGATACGCAGGATGGTTCCCGGGGGAAATGTGGCCCCCGTGCCGGTCGGGTGGTTTTTATGGGGAATGGGGCCCCCCAATCTGCCAACCAAAGCAGGGCGGGGAGTTTTGTTTGCCAGGGGGAAAGGGGCCCTGGTTTTTTTTTGGGGGCCTTGGGGGGGAGTGGCCGGTGGCTCCTGAAAATCCACGATACGCAGGATGGTTTTTCCCCAAGAAAGGTGGCACCCCTCCGGTCGGGCTTGTTTGATAGAGGCAAGTGGCTCCGCAATCTCCGCCGATGACGGGGGGCAGTTTCTTCCCCGGAAAAGGGGGCCTGGGGTTTTTTTCGGGGGCCCCTGGTGGGGGGGCGGGTGGTCCTAAACATCCCATACGCAGGATGGTTCCCCCTGAAAGGTGGCACCAGTGCCGAGGTGGGGGGGGATTAAGAGGCAAGTGGCCCTGAAACTGCCACCAGATGAGGGCAGGTCAGTTTTACTTCCAGGGAAAAAAGGGGTGTAGTTTTTGTTGGGGCCTCTGGCGGGGTGGGCCCGCTGGTTCCGAAAAACCCCGATACGCAGGGGGGTTCCCCCAAGAAAGGGGCACCCCGTGCCGGTGGGGGGGTTTGAAAAAAACCAAAAGGGTCGTGCAATCTGCCAGCCCCGATGTGGGAGGTCGTTTTTTTTTTCCGGGAAAAAAGGGGTGTATTTTTTTGGGGCCGTGGCCGGGGGTGGCCGGGGCTCCTGAAAATCCCCCGGTCGCAGGATGGTTTTCCCGATGAAAAAGGGGTACCCCCTGTGGTCTGGTGGTAGATAGAGGCAAGGGCTCCTCAACTGCCAAAACCCGAAGCGGGGGGGGGTAAGTTTTTTTGCCGGGAAAAAAAGGCGTGGTTTGTGTTTGGGGGGGCCGTGGCGGGAGTGGCCGGCGGCTCCTGAAACCCGATATGCGGATGGGCCCCCATGAAAGGGGCACCCCTGGCCACTTTTGGGCCATTGATAGAGGGAAAAGGTTCCCGCAATTGCCCCCCCAAAGGGGGGGGGGTTTTTGGGGTTCCAGGGAAAAGGCCTATTTTTTTCGGGGGCCGTGGCTGGGAAAAGGCCGGGGGTGGCCCTGAAAATCCCCCGATCGCATATGGTTTTCCCCGATGAAAAAAGGGGCAAAACCGTACCAAGTCGGGTGGGTTTTTTAGAGCCAAGTGGTTCCGCAATCGCCAGCGAGAAAATGGGCAGGTCAGTTTTACTTCCCGGGGAAAGGGGCCTTTTTTTGTGTTCGGGGGGCCCCTGGTGGGAGTGGCCCCCGGGTGGCCCCCCGAAAATCCCGATACGCGGATGGTTCCCCCAATAAAGGTTTTGGACCAGTCCAACGGCCCCGGGTTTTAAATGGGGGGTGGCTCCTGCAACTGCCCAGCCAGAACGGGGGGGGGAGTTTTGTTTGCCAGGGAAAAAGGGCCGTGGGTTTTTTGGGGTTGGGGGTGGGGGGAGGGCCGGCTTTTTTCCGAAAATCCACATGCAGGAGGTTCCCGATGAAAGGGGGGACCCGTGCCAAAATTTTGGGCCCCGGGTTTTATTGGGCAAGGGGGGTCCGCAATCCCCCCAGCCAGAAGCGGGGTGGGGGAAATTTTTTTTGCCCCGGGAAAAAGGGGGCCTGGTTTGGTTGGGGGGCCCGGGGGGGGAGTGCCGGGGGGCTCCGAAAAACCGATACGCAGGGGGGTTCCCGATGAAAAAAGGGGCCCGGGGCCGTTGGGGTGGTTTTTTGGGAGCCAAGTGGTTTTTTGCAATCTGCCGCCGAAATTTGGGAACAGTTTTACTTCGGGAAAGGGGGCCCTTTGTTTGTGTTTTTGGGGCCGGGCTGGGTTGCCGGGGGTCCTAAAATCCCCCCATACGCAGGATGGGGTTCCCCCAAGAAAGGCGGCACCGTGCCCAGTTCCCCGGGTGGTTTGAAATGGGGAATGACTCCTACAACTGCCAGCCAGAAGCGGGGGGTGAGTTTTTTTTTGGGGGGGAAAGGGGGTGGTTTGTGTTCGGGGGCCCCTGGTGGAGTGGCCGGTGTCTCCTGAAAATTTTCCCAAAAGCAGGTGGTTCCCAGATTTAAAGGTGGACCGTGCCGAGTGGGCGGATTTTTAAGGAAGTGGCTACTGCAATTTCCCCCAGATAAACCATCATTTTACTTTCCAAAAAATTATTTTTTTTCCCCAAATTATCAACCTTTTCCAAACCCCCATACCAATTTCCCAAATAAAGGTCACCATCCAATCCCATTATAACAATTTCCCAATTCCACCCAAAAAAAGGGGGGTTTTTTTTTAAAAACTTAATTTTTTTTTGGGGGGGTTGTGCCTTTTGGGGTGGCCGGTGGCTCCTGAAAATCCACAAACGTAGTGGTCCCCGCCCCAAAGGGGCACCCCGGGCCCAAATCGGGGGGGATTGATAGGGCAATTTTCATGCAATTGCCCCAGAAGCGGGGTGTTTTTTAATTTTTTTTCCAGCAAAAAAAAGGGGCCCTGGTTTTGTTTGGGGCCGTGGCTGGGATGGCGGTGCCTTTTCCGAAAATCCCCGATACGCAGGATTTGGTTTTCCCGATGAAGGGGCACCAGTGCCAATAGGGCTGGTTTGATTTACCAAGGGACCTGCAATTGCCCCCCAGATGAAAGGGGAGGTAGCTTTTTTTCCCCGGGAAAAAAGGGCCCCAGTTTTTTTGGGGACCTTTTTCTGGGGGTGGCCGGTGCCTCCTGAAAATCCCGATGCAGGGGGGGTTCCCAAGAAAGGGGCACCCGTGTCGAGTCCCCGGGTTTTTATGAAGAGGCAAGTGTCCCCCTGCAATTTCCCCGCCCGAACGGGGTGGGGGAATTTTTTTTTCCAGGGAAAAGGGGGGTGGTTTTTTTTTCGGGGGGGCCGTGGGTGGGGGTGGCCGCGGCTCCGAAAAAACCCCGAAAAGCAGGATGGTTCCCAATGAAAAGGGGCACCAGTGCCGAGTCGGCTGGATTGATAGAGGCAAGTGGATCCTGCAATCTGCCAGCCAGTGACGGGGGGGTCGTTTTTTTTCCAGGGAAAAGGGCCGTAGTTTTAAATTTTGGGGCCCCTTTGCCTGGGGTGGCCGGTGGGGCCCCAAATCCCCGATCCGGGTGGTTCCCCGATGAAAAAGGGGCAAAACCGTGCCAATCGGGTGGTTTGATAGGGCAATGCTCCTGCAAACTGCCAAAACCCAAAACGGGGTTTGGGGGATGTTGCTTGCCAGGGAAAAAAAGGGGCCCTGGTTTGTGTTCGGGGGCCTGTGGCTGGGGTTTTGGCCCCGGTTTTGGTCCTGAAAACCCGATACGGGGGGATGGTTTTCCCCCAAGAAAGGTGGGGCCAGTGCCGAGTCGGGGGTTTGAGAGGCCCAAATCGTTCCGGAATCTTCCGCCAAAACGGGGGGGTTTTTTTTGTTTGCCAAGGGGAAAAGGGGGCCGGGTTTTGTTCGGGGGCCTGTGGGGGGTTGGCCCCGGGGGCTCCTGAAAAATTTCCCATAGCAGGTGGTTCCCAGATGAAAAGGGGCACCATTGCCGAGTCCCCGGTGGATTGATAGCGGCAAGGGGTCCCCCAATTGCCAGAGATGACGGGCAGGGCATATTACTTCGGGGAAAAGGACCGTTAATTTTTGGGGACCGTGTCTGGGGGTGGCCCGGGTGCCTCCTGAAAATCCACGATACGCAGGATGGTTCCCAGATTAAAGGTGGAAAACCCCGGGGCCCAATCGGGTGGTTTTTTAACCAAGTGGGCCCCCTGCAATTGCCAGCCAGATGACCCCGGGCCCCGCTTTTCTTCCAGGGAAAAAGGGGGCCTAGATTTTATTTGGGGGCCTGTGGCTTGGGGGGGGCCCCGGGGGTCCCGAAAATCCAGATACGCAGGAGGTTTCCCGATGAAAAGGGGGCACCGTGGAGTCGGGGTGGGATGAAAGAGGCTGTGGTTTTCCCAATTGCCGCCAGAAGCGGGGGGGGAATTTTATTTGCCAGGGAAAAAAGGGGCCCTCGTTTGTGTTCGGGGGCCGGGGGCCCCGGGGTGGCCGGGTGGCCCTGAAAATCCCCGATATGCAGGATGGTTCCCCTGAAAGGGGCACCAGGCCGATGGGTGGATTTTTGAGGCAAGTGGAACGTGCAATCTGCCCCGCCAGAAAAACGGGAGGTCAGTTTTTTTTTTTCCGGGAAAAAAGGGGCCTATTTGTATTTGGGGGCTTCTTTTCCGGGGGGTCGGTGGCCCCCGAAATAAATCGCAGGGGGCCCCGCCCCAAAGGGGGCCCGTGCCAAGGGGTGGTTTATAGAGGCAAGTGGCTCCGCAACTGCCAGCCAGTAGCGGGGTGGGTAAGTTTTGTTTTTTCCCGGGAAAAGGGGGCCTGGTTTTTGTTCGGGGGCTGTGGCGGTGTGGTCGGTGGCTCCCCAAAACCCCCGATAGCAGGATGTTTTTTCCCGGTGAAAGGGGCCCCAGTGCCAGTTGGGCTTTTGGGTTTAGGAGCCAAAAGGTTCCTTTTAATCTGCCCCCCAGAAGATGGACAATTTTAATTCCGGGAAAGGGGGCCCTACTTTGTGTTTTTGGGGCCCGTGGCTGGGATGGCCGGGGGGGCTCCTGAAAATCCCCCAAAACGCAGGTGGTTCCCCGATGAAAGGGCACCAGTGGGGGTTTTGGGGTGGTTTGATAGAGTCAAGGGCCCTGCAATTTCCAGCCGAAGGGTGGGTTTTTTTTTTTGCCAGGGAAAAAGGGGGGTGTTTGTGTTGGGGGCCTGTGGCTTGGGGTGGGGCCCTTTGGGTCCGATTAAACCACAATACTCAGGGGGGTTTCCAAGAAAGGGGCCCTTGCCGATTCCGGGGTTGATAGAGGCAAATGCCCCCCGCAATTTTGCCAGCCCCCATGAGGGCAGGGGAGTATTTCTTTTTCCGGGAAAAGGACCGTAGTATTTTTTGGGGCCTTGTCTGGGGTTTTGGGCCGGGGGGCCCCTGAAAAACCCGATACCAGGATGGTTTTTCCGTGAAAGGTTTTGGACCAGTGCCAAGTAGGGCTGGTTTGTTATCCAAGGTCCTGCAATCTGCCAGCCAGAACGGGGTAGTTTTTTCCAGGGGGAAAAAGGGGCCCTGTTTTTTTTGGGGCCTGTGTTTGGGGGTGGCCGGCTGCCCCCTGAAAATCCACGTACGCAGGATGGTTCCCAATGAAAGGTGGCACCAGTGCCAAGTTGGGCTGGGTTTTTTAAGAGCAAGTGGTCCTGCAATCTGCCAGCCAAAGAGGGCAGGTCAGTTTTTTCCCAGGGAAAGGGCCGTATTTTGTTTGGGGCCTGTGCTGGGAGTGGCCGGCTGGCCCCCTGAAAATCCACAATACGCAGGATGGTTCCCAGATGAAAGGTGGGACCGCCAGTGGGCGGTTGAAAGAGCAAGTGGCTCCGAAATCCCACCCGAAGCGGGGGGTTTTTTTTTTTTTTGCCAGGGGAAAAGGGGCCCGGGGTTTTTGTTCGGGGGCCTGTGGCTGGGTGGCCGGGTGGGTCCTGAAAACCACGATACGCAGGGTGGTTCCCAATAAAGGGGCACCAGGGGCCCAAATTGGGGTTTTGAAGAGGCAAGGGGTTCTGCAATCTGCCCCCAGAGAAAGGCAGGCATTTTTTTTTTCAGGGGGAAAAAGGGCCTGGGTTTTGTTCGGGGGCCTGTGGCTGGGGGGTGGGGGGCTGGTTTCCCGAAAATCCCGATACCAGGGTGGGTTTCCCCCAAAGAAAGGGCACCCGTGCCGATCGGGGTGGTTTTTATAGGAAGTGGCTCCTAAACTCCAGCCAAAGCGGGGGGTTAGTTTTTTTTGCCCGGGAAAAGGGGCGGGGTTTTTGTTGGGGCCGTGGCTGGGGGTGGGCCCCTGCTCCCGAAAAACCACATACGCAAGGTTGT
>NW_026993957.1:0-8955 GCF_028769735.1 Zonotrichia leucophrys gambelii
GGATTTCCCCAGGGCCCAAATCAAAGGCCCTTTAAACGGCTCCCAGATCGAATTATTTCGCCGGAAGGAAAACCACCGGCCCTCGTCCCCTAATTTAAAACCGCACTTCATGAATTGCCGAGTGGACCCCCATCCCGCCACCCCAATTAACCTTTCCCCGGACACCCCGCCTTTCCCCAATTCAGCCCTGGCCCAAACACCACTACGGCCCCTTTCCGGGGGAAAATCCTAATCGGAAGCCGGCGGCCTTCACAACCCCCCCACACCCGGCTTTTCCCCCCAAACCACCCCCCCTTTGGGGGTTTTCGGGGGCCACTTCCCCCCCCCGGATTGGGCCGGCCCCATTGGGAACCATCAGCATTGGGGTTTTTGGGGCCCCCGGCCACTCACCACCCGACAAGGTCCCCACTAAAACACCGCATCATCCCCGGATCAAACCGCCCCGGCCAACCCCCCCTTCTCCCGAACAAACCACACTTCGGGCCCCCCGACAGGCCCCCACACAAACAGGCCTTTCCCTGGCCCAAACCCGCCCCCACTTTCCCTTTGGGACCCCCCACACGGCCCGAATTCCGGGGGTTTTTCCTAAGGGTCAGGCCCCCTTGGGGGCCCACCACGGCCTCAAAAACCACCCATTCCCCCCCAAACCTCACCCCCTTTCGGTTTAGACAGCGCTCTACCAGGCAAGCACGGCCCTTACCGGTCCCCTTTTTTGGAGGCCATTCCGGCCATTTCAACACACCCCAAAAAAGGCCCCCGCAACTTCCCCCCGGAAAAATTTACCCCCCCGCCCCGACTGGCCCCCCCTTTTCCCTACCCGGGATTACAGGCCCCCCTTCCAAAAGGGGGGGACTCCCCAACCCAGCCCCCAAAACCAAACCCCCTTCCTGGAAAAACCCGCATTGTGATTCAGGAGCCACTGCCACCAGCCACTGGCCGACACCTCAGGCCTCCCTGGTAAAAGGATTGCCACCGCGCATCAGAGCCACGGCTCAAACCACCCGACTTCGGCATGGTGCCCTTTATTGGAACTCCTGCTTGTGATTCAGAGCCGCCGGCACCCAGCACAGCCCAACAACCGGCCCTTTCCTGGAAAACTCAGCTCCCCGATCGGACAGAATCAGCCACTGGCCTACAAACAGCCCTATGGATGTTCCACCATTGCTGGAACCATCGCTAGTGATTTTCAGGCCAGCCTGCACTCCACCAGGCTCCCAAATACCAGCCCCGGAAAAAACCTGCCCGCTTGCACGCGCCTCTGGCTGCATAAAGCCCTGGCTGATGGGCCCCCTTGGTGGAACCATCCTGCCGGTGGATTTCTGGAGCCAGCAGGACCCACCCAGGCCCCCAAACCAGCCCCCTAAACAAAACCCACTCCCGCTTCCCCCCCCCCCCCCCCCCCCCCCCCCCCCCCCCCCCCCCCCCCCCCCCCCCCCCCCCCCCCCCCCCCCCCCCCCCCCCCCCCCCCCCCCCCCCCCCCCCCCCCCCCCCCCCCCCCCCCCCCCCCCCCCCCCCCCCCCCCCCCCCCCCCCCCCCCCCCCCCCCCCCCCCCCCCCCCCCCCCCCCCCCCCCCCCCCCCCCCCCCCCCCCCCCCCCCCCCCCCCCCCCCCCCCCCCCCCCCCCCCCCCCCCCCCCCCCCCCCCCCCCCCCCCCCCCCCCCCCCCCCCCCCCCCCCCCCCCCCCCCCCCCCCCCCCCCCCCCCCCCCCCCCCCCCCCCCCCCCCCCCCCCCCCCCCCCCCCCCCCCCCCCCCCCCCCCCCCCCCCCCCCCCCCCCCCCCCGCTCGCGCAATCAGAGCCCTTGGTCACAACCACCGATTGGCATGCCACCTCATGACCACTGTATCGGATTTTCAGGAGCCAGCCGCACTCAGCAAGGCCCCAACACACCACGCCTTTTCCCGGGAAAAAACACGCCGCTCTGGTGGAGTTGCGAGCACTGTCTTAAACCACCCAGTGGGCCACTTTCTGGAACCATCCTGATCGTGGATTTCAGACGCCGCCATCAGCACAGGCCCCAACAACACGCCCTTTTCCCTGAAAAACTACTGCCCTCGGCTGAATGCGGACAGCTCTATCAAACAGCGACTGAGGTGCCTTCTGGAACCATCCGTAGTTTTTCGAGCAGCCGGCCACTCAGCCACAGGCCCCCAAACGGCCTTCCCTGAAATACGCCCCTTCTGGCGGCAATTGCAGACACTGGCTCTATACAGCGCTTGGATGGTGCCCCTTTCTCTGAACCACCCTATGATTTTCGGGCAGCCGCCCTCGCCAGGCCCCGAAACAAACACGGCCCTTCGCACAAACTCACCCGCCCGCTTCGGCTGCAATTGCAGAGCACTTGCTCACAACCATGATTGGCATGGGCCCTACTGGGAACCATCCGCGTATCGGATTCAGGAGCCGCCGGCCACTTCACACAGCCCGAACAAAAACTACGGCCTTTCCCTGGAATAAACTGTCGCCCATCTTGGCTGGCAGATGCAGGAGACATTCCTCAATCAATCCAGCCCGACTGGCGGTGCCACCTTCATCTGGGAACTTCCGGCACGGCCGGATTTTCAGGAGCAGCCGGCCACTCCCAGGCCACAGGCCCCCAAACAAAACTACGGCCTTTTCCCTGGAAGGGAAACTGCCCGCCCTTGGCTGGCAGATTGCGAGCCACTTGCTCTATCCATACCAGCCGACTTGGATGGTGCCACTTGGTCTGGGAACCATCCTGCGTATCGTGGCATTTTCAGGACCACCGGCCACTTCCCACCACGCCCAAACAAAACCAGGCCCTTTGCCGGAAAGGAACACTTACCCCACTTCCGGCTTGCAGATTGCAGGAGCCACTTGCCTCTATCAAACCAGCCCGACTCGGCACTGGTGCCACCTTTCATCTGGGAACCATCCTGTATCGTGGATTTTCAGGAGCCAGCCGGCCACTCCCAGCCACAGGCCCCACACAAATCACGGCCCTTTTCCTGGAAAAAAACTCACCCCCTCTGGCTGCAATTGCGGACCACTTGCCTATCAAACCACCGACTTGCATGGTGCCACTTTCATCTGGAACCATCCTGCGTATCGTGGATTTTCAGGAGCCAGCCGCCACTCCAGCCACAGCCCCCAACACAAACACGGCCCTTTTCCCTGGAAAAAAACTCCTGCCCCTCTGGCTGGCAGATTGCAGAGCCACTTGCTCTATCAAACCAGCACTGCACTGGCCACCTTTATCGGGAACCATCCTGCTATCGTGGATTTCGAGCCGCGGCACTCCAGCACAGCCCCAACAAAACACGGCTTCCTGGAAAAAAACTCCCCTTGGCTGGCAATTGCAGGACCACTGCCTATCAACCAGCCGACTGCAGGGCCCTTTCGGAACCTCCGCATCGGATTTTCAGAGCCGCCGGCACTCCACCACAGGCCCCAAACAAAAAGGCCCTTTCCTGGAAAAAATACTGCCCTTCTGCTGGCAATGCAGACCACTTGCTTATCAACCACGACTGGCATGGTGCCCTTTCTCTGGGAACCATCCGTATCGTGATTTTCAGGACCAGCGGCCACTCCAGCCACAGGCCCCAACACAACAGGCCTTTTCCCTGGCAACAATACCCCGCTTCGCTGGCAATGCAGAGCCACTTCTCTATCAACACCGATTGCATGGTGCCACCTTTCATCTGGGACCACCTGCGTATCGTGGATTCAGGAGCCAGCGCCATCCACCACGCCCAACAAACGGCCTTTCCTGAAAAACTGACCCTCTTCTGCTGCAGATTGCAGGAGCCACTTGCTCTATCAACCAGCCGACTTGGCACTGGTGCCACTTTCATCTGGAACCATCCTGGTATGTGGATTTCAGGAGCCACCGGCCACTCCCAGCCACAGCCAACAAACACGGCCCTTTTCCTGGAAAAACTACGCCTTCTGGCTGGCAGATTGCAGGAGCCCTGGCTCTATCAACCAGCCGATGGCACTGGTCCACCTTTCTTGGAACCATCCTGCATCGTGGATTTCAGAGCCAGCCGGCCACTCCACCACAGGCCCCAAACACAAACCACGCCTTTCCTGGCAAACAAAACTACCCGCCCGCTCTGTGGCAGATTGCAGGAGCCACTTGCCTATCAAACCAGCCGACTGGCACTGGTGCCACTTTCATCTGGGAACCATCCTGCGTGTGGATTTCAGGAGCCAGCCGGCCACTCCCAGCACAGCCCCCAAACAAACACGGCCTTTCCTGAAAAAAAACTACCCCTTCTGGCTGGCAGATTGCAGACCACTGCTCTATCAACCAGCCCGACTTGGCACTGGTGCACCTTTCATCTGGGAACCATCCTGCGTATCGTGGATTTTCAGGAGCCAGCCGGCCACTCCAGCACAGGCCCGAAACAAAACACGGCCTTTTCCTGAAGTAAAACTGACCGCCCTTCTGGCTGGCAGATTGCAGGAGCACTTGCTCTATCAAACCGCCCGACTTGCACTGGTGCCACCTTTCATTGGAACCATCTGCTCGTGGATTTTCAGGAGCCAGCCGGCCACTCCAGCCAAGGCCCCAACACAACACGGCCCTTTTCCCTGAAGAAAACGACCCCTCTTTGCTGCAGATTGCAGAGCCACTGGCTCTATCAACCAGCGACTTGCACTGGTGCACTTTCATCTGGGAACCATCCTGCGATCGTGGATTTTCAGGAGCCAGCGCCACCCAGCCACAGCCCCGAACAAACACGGCCTTTCCGGAAACAAACTACCCCCGCTTTGGCTGGCAGATTGCAGGAGCCACTTGTCTATAAACCAGCCCGACTTGGCACTGGCCACTTTCATTGGGAACCATCCGCGTACGTGGATTTTCAGGAGCCAGCCGGCCACTCCAGCCACAGCCCGAACAAAACACGGCCTTTTCCCTGGAAAAACTACCGCCCCTTCTGGCTGGCAGATTGCAGAGCCACTGCTCATCAAACCAGCCCACTTGGCACTGTGCCACCTTTCATCTGGGAACCACCTGCGATCGGGATTTTCAGAGCCAGCGCACTCCAGCCAGCCCAAACAAACACGCCTTTTCCCTGGAAAAAATACCTGCCTCTGCTGGCAGATGCAGGGCACTTGCTTATCAAACCACCCGATGGCACTGGTTCCACCTTCTGGGAACATCTCGTATCGTGATTTCAGGAGCCACCGCCACTCCCAGCCACAGGCCCAACACAACCACGCCCTTCCGGAAAAAATACGCCCCTCGGTGGAATGCGGAGCCACTTGCTATCAAACCACCGATGGCACTGTGCCCACTTTCATCTGGGAACCATCCTGCGTATCGTGGATTTTCAGGAGCCAGCCGGCCACTCCCAGCCACAGGCCCCGAACACAAACCACGGCCCTTTTCCCTGGCAAAAAAACTCACCTGCCCCGCTTTGGCTGGCAGATTGCAGGAGCCACTTGCCTCTATCAAACCAGCCCGACTTGGCACTGGTGCCACCTTCATCTGGGAACCATCCTGCGTATCGTGGATTTTCAGGAGCCAGCCGGCCACTCCCAGCCACAGGCCCCGAAACAAACTACGGCCCTTTTCCCTGGAAGTAAAACTGACCTGCCCTCTTCTGGCTGGCAGATTGCAGGAGCCACTTGCCTCTATCAAACCAGCCCGACTTGGCACTGGTGCCACCTTTCATCTGGGAACCATCCTGCGTATCGTGGATTTTCAGGAGCCAGCCGGCCACTCCCAGCCACAGGCCCCCGAAAACAAACCACGGCCCTTTTCCCTGGCAAAAAAACTACCCGCCCTGCTTCTGGCTGGCAGATTGCAGGAGCCACTTGGCTCTATCAAACCAGCCCGACTGGCACTGGTGCCACCTTTCATCTGGAACCATCCTGCGTATCGTGGATTTTCAGGAGCCAGCCGGCCACTCCCAGCCACAGGCCCCGAACACAAAACTACGGCCTTTTCCCTGGCAAAGAAAACTACCTGCCCCTTCTGGCTGGCAGATTGCAGGAGCCACTTGCCTCTATCAAACCAGCCCGACTCGGCACTGTGCCACCTTTCATCTGGGAACCATCCGCGTATCGTGGATTTTCAGGAGCCAGCCGCCACTCCCAGCCACAGGCCCCCGAAACACAAACACGGCCCTTTTCCCTGGAAAGAAAACTGCACCCTGCCCATCTTCTGGCTGGCAGATTGCAGGAGCCACTTGCTCTATCAAACCAGCCCGACTGGCACTGGTGCCACCCTTTTATCTGGGAACCATCCTGCGTATCGTGGATTTTCAGGAGCCAGCCGGCCACTCCCAGCCACAGGCCCCGAACACAAACCACGGCCTTTTCCCTGGAAAGAAAACTACCCGCCCCGCTTCTGGCTGGCAGATTGCAGGAGCCACTGGCTCTATCAAACCAGCCCGACTTGGCACTGGTGCCACCTTTCATCTGGGAACCATCCTGCGTATCGTGGATTTTCAGGAGCCAGCCGGCCACTCCCAGCCACAGGCCCCCAAACACAAACCACGGCCCTTTTCCCTGGAAGTAAAACTGACCTGCCCATCTTCTGGCTGGCAGATTGCAGGAGCCACTTGGCTCTATCAAACCAGCCCGACTTGGCACTGGTGCCACCTTTCATCTGGGAACCATCCGAGTATGTGGATTTTCAGGAGCCAGCGCCCCCCACCCACAAGGCCCCCAAAAAGCCTTTCCCTGCAATACCTCTCTCAGCCGATTGCAGCCTTGCATCTTCAAACACGCCGACTTGGCACGGGCCACCTTTCACGGGAACCATCCGCTTCGTGGATTTAGGACCAGCGCCACTCGCACACAAAGAGCACTTGCTCTATCAACCCGACTGGCATGTGCCACCTTTCATCTGGAACCATTGGACGTGTTTCAGACGCCACCACCAGCCAACAACCCTTCGAATACCCCTTTAGCAGCCCATCAACCGTCGTCACTTCATCGGACACCGCTTCGTGATTTAACACGCACAGCACAGCCAAAACACGCTTCTGAAAACTCCCCTCTGCTGAATGCGGAGACTTGCAACAGCCACTGCTGTCCTTTTTGACCGCGTCGGGATTAGAGCGCGCATCCACACAGCCAACAACGGCTTTTCGAAAACACCCTCTGGCGATCAGGCCTTTATAACCGACTGCTGTCCTTTATTGGAACCCGGTACGGGATTAGGACAGCGCCTCCACAGGCCAAAAACGCTTCTGAAAAAAACCCGTTGAATAGGCATCAAACCGACTAGTGCCTTCGAACATCTGCGTGGATTTTAGAGCGCCTCCACCCACAACGGCTTCGGAAAACCCCCCTGGCATCAGAGCTCTTCAAGCGATGGCATGTCCTTTATGGACCACGCTGGATTTTAGGCCACGCATCCCCAGCCCAAAACCGGCTTTCTGGAAAAATCACCGTCGTGAAGGCATTCTTAACGGATGGAGGGCTTGGGACATCGCATCTGGATTCAGGAGCAGCCACCACCGGCCACAAACGGCTTCTGGAAAATACCCTGTGCAATGCAGGAGCACTCATACACCGCTGAGTCACTTTGGACCACCGCGGATTTTCAGGAGCCACCGGCCACTCCCAGCCACAGGCCCCCAAACACAAACACGGCCTTTTCCCTGGAAAAAAAACTCGCCCGCCCTCTTCTGGCTGGCAGATTTCAGGAGCCACTTGGCTCAAAACCAGCCCGATGGCCTGGTGCCACCTTTCATCTGGGGAAACCCTCCTGCGTATCGTGGATTTTCAGGAGCCAGCCTGCCACTCCCAGCCACAGGCCCCCAAAAACAAACCACGGGCCCTTTTTCCCCGGAAAAAAACTCCCCCCCTCCTTTTGGCTGGCCGATTGCAGGACCCCCTTTGGTTTTATCAAACCAGGCCCCACTTGGACTGGTGCCCCCTTTTATCTGGGGAAACCTCCTGCGTACGTGGATTTTCAGGGGGGCCAACCTGCCCCCCCCCAAGGGCCCCCCCCCATGCCCCAAACAAACCCGCCCTTTCCCGGAAAAAAAAATCCCCCGCCCCCCCCTTCTGGTGGGAATTTTGGGAGGGGCCACTTTTTCCCCATCAAACCGCCCGACTTGGCCGGAGCCCACCCTTTTCTGGGGAAACCCTCCCCGCGCGGTTTGGGTTTTTTAAAAGGGGCCCCGCCCGGCCCCTTTTCCCCGCCACAGGCCCCAAACACAAACACGGGGCCCCCTTTTTCCCCGGCAAAAAAACTGGCCCGCCCCCTTCTGGCTGGCAAAATTTTCAGGCCACTTGGGTCCCAACAAACCACCCGACTTTGGGACTGGTGCCCCCCTTTCAACTGGGACCCCCCTGCCCGTGGATTTTTTTAGGAGCCCCCGCCCGGGCCCCCCCAGCCAAAGGCCCCCAAAAACAAAACCACGGCCCTTTTTTCCCCGGAAAAAAAACCAGGGTTTCCCCCTTCTGGGGGGCAGAAGGGAGGGGCCAAATGGCTCTATCAAACCACCCGATATGGCACGGTTTCCACCATTCGCTGGGAAACCCTCCCCGCGTATCGTGGAAATTTTAGGGGCCAGCCGGGCCCCCCCAGCCACAGGCCCCCAAAAAAAAACCCCGGGGCCTTTTCCCCGGAAAAAAAACCCCCCCCTTTTTGGTGGGATTGCAGGGCCACTTGGCTTTAAAAAGCCCCCCTGGGACTGGGGCCCCTTTCTGGGAAAATCCGGCCCGGGGGGATTTTCAGGGGCGCCCGGCCCTCCCACCACAGGGCCCCCAAAAAAAAACCACGGCCCTTTCCCTGGAAAATAAAAAGCCTCCCCCTTCTGGTGGGGATTCAAACCCCCCTTGTCTATCAAACCCGCCCGGTCGGGCCCACTTTCATCTGGGAAACCCTCCGCTATCTGGATTTTCAGGGGCCCGCCGGGGCCCCTCCCAGCCCAGGCCCCGAACAAAACCACGGCCCCTTTTCCCGGAAAAAAAAATCACCCCCCCCCCCCTTTTGGTGGAGATTTCAGGAGCTTGCCCCCTATCAAA
>NW_026993958.1:0-8952 GCF_028769735.1 Zonotrichia leucophrys gambelii
GGAAAAGGACCGTAGTATTTTTGGGGACTGTGTCTGGGAGTGGCCGGCTGGTCCTGAAAATCCACGATACGCAGGATGGTTCCAGATGAAAGGTGGCACCAGTGCCGAGTCGGGCGGATTGATAAGCAAGTGGCTCCTGCAATCTACCAGCCGATGACACGCAGTCAGTTTTACTTCCAGGGAAAAGGGCCGTAGTTTTGTTTGGGGGCCTGTGGCTGGGAGTGGCCGGCTGGCTCCTGAAAATCCACGATACACAGGATGGTTCCAGATGAAAGGTGGCACCAGTGCCGAGTCGGGCTGTTTTGATAGAGGAAGTGGGTCTGCAATCTGCAGCCAGAGGGTGGGTGATTTTGTTTGCAGAGAAAAGGGCCGTGGTTTGTGTTCGGGGCCTGTGGCTGGGAGTGGCCGGCTGGTCCTGAAAATCCACCATACACAGGATGGTTCCCAGATGAAAGGTGGCACCAGTGTCCAGTGGGCTTTTTTGATAGAGGCAAGTGGCTCCTGCAATCTGCAGCAGAAGATGGCAGGTCAGTTTTACTTCCAGGAAAAGGGCCGTAGTATTGTTTGGGCCTGGGCTGGGAGTGCCGGCTGGCTCCTGAAAATCCACAATACGCAGGATGTTCCCATGAAAGGTGGCACCAGTGTCGAGTCGGGCTGGTTTGATAGAGGAAGTGGCTCTGCAACTGCAGCCAACGGGATGGGTAGTTTTCTTTGCCAGGAAAAGGGCGTGTTTGTGTTCGGGGCTGTGGCTGGGAGTGGCCGGCTGGCTCTGAAAATCCACGATACGCAGGATGGTTCCCAGATGAAAGGTGGCACCAGTGCCGGGCAGGTTTGATAGACAAGTGGCTCTGCAATTGCCAGCCAGAAATGGGCAGTAGTTTTATCCAGGGAAAAGGCCGTGGTTTTTTGGGGCCTGTGCTGGGAGTGGCCGGCTGGTCCTGAAAATCACGATACGCAGGATGGTTCCCAGATGAAAGGTGCACCAGTGCCGATCGGGCTGGATTGATAGAGGCAAGTGGCTCCTGCAATCTCCAGCCAGATGAAGCAGTCAGTTTTACTTCCAGGGAAAAGGGCCGTAGTTTGTGTTGGGGCCTGTGGCTGGGAGTGGCCGGCTGGCTCCTGAAAATCCACATACGCAGGATGGTTCCCAGATGAAAGGTGGCACCAGTGCCGAGTCGGCTGGTTGATAGGGAAGTGGTCCTGCAATCTGCCAGCCAGAAGCGGGGGGGTAGTTTTTTGCCAGGGAAAAGGGCCGTGTTTGTGTTCGGGCCTGTGGCTGGGAGTGGCCGGCTGCTCCTGAAAATCCACCATACCAGGATGGTCCAGATGAAGGTGGCACCATGTCCAGTGGGCTTTTGATAGAGGCAAGTGGCTCTCAATCTGCCAGCCAGAAGCGGGCAGGTCAGTTTTACTTCCAGGGAAAAGGGCCGTAGTATTTGTTTGGGGACCTGTGTCTGGGAGTGGCCGGCTGGCTCCTGAAAATCCACGATACGCAGGATGGTTCCCAGATGAAAGGTGGCACCAGTGCCGAGTCGGGCTGGTTTGATAGAGGCAAGTGGCTCCTGCAATCTGCAGCCAGAGATGGGCAGGTCAGTTTTATTCCAGGGAAAAGGGCCGTGTTTGTGTTGGGGCCTGTGGCTGGGAGTGGCGGCTGGCTCCTGAAAATCCACATACGCAGGATGGTTCCCAGATGAAAGGTGGCACAGTGCCGAGTCGGGCTGGTTTGATAGAGGAAGTGGCTCCTGCAATCTGCAGCCATAACGGGAGGGTGAGTTTTTTGCCAGGAAAAGGGCCGTGGTTTGTGTTCGGGGGCCTGTGGCTGGCAGTGGCCGGCTGCCTCCTGAAAATCCACGATACGCAGGATGGTTCCCAGATGAAAGGTGGCACCAGTGCCAAGTCGGCCTTTTTTGATAGAGGCAAGTGGCTCCTGCAATCTGCCAGCCAGATAGAGGGCAGGTCAGTTTTACTTCCAGGGAAAAGGGCCGTAGTATTGTGTTTGGGGCCTGTGCTGGGAGTGGCCGGCTGGCTCCTGAAAATCCACAATACGCAGGATGGTTCCCAGATGAAAGGTGGCACCAGTGCCGAGTCGGGCTGGTTTGATAGAGTCAAGTGGCTCCTGCAATCTGCCAGCCAGAAGCGGGATGGGTTAGTTTTGTTTGCCAGGGAAAAGGGCCGTGGTTTGTTCTGGGCCTGTGGCTGGGAGTGGCCGGCTGTCCTGAAAATCCACATACGCAGGATGGTTCCCAGATAAAGGTGGCACCAGTGCAAGTTGGGCTGGTTGATAGAGGCAAGTGGCTCCTGCAATCTGCCAGCCAGATACGGGCAGGTCAGTTTTACTTCCAGGGAAAAGGGCCGTAGTTTGATTTGGGACCTGGCTGGGAGTGTGCCGGCTGGCCCCTGAAAATCCACATACGCGGATGTTCCCAGATGAAAGGTGGCACCAGTGCCAAGTCGGGCTGGTTTGATAGAGGCAAGTGGCTCCTGCAATCTGCCAGCCAGAAGGGCAGGTCAGTTTTACTTCCAGGGAAAAGGGCCGTAGTTTTGTTTGGGGCCTGTGGCTGGGAGTGGCCGGCTGGCTCCTGAAAATCCACGATACGCAGGATGGTTCCCAGATGAAAGGTGGCACCAGTGCCGAGTCGGGCTGGATTGATAGAGGCAAGTGGCTCTGCAATCTGCCAGCCAATGACGGGCCGGTCAGTTTTACTTCCAGGGAAAAGGGCCGTGGTTTGTGTTCGGGGCCTGTGGCTGGGAGTGGCCGGCTGGCTCCTGAAAATCCACGATACGCAGGATGGTTCCCAGATGAAAGGTGGCACCAGTGCCGAGTCGGGCTGGTTTGATAGAGGAAGTGGCTCCTGCAATCTGCCAGCCAGAAGCGGGCAGGTGAGTTTTCTTTTCCAGGAAAAGGGCCGTGGTTTGTGTTCGGGGGCCTGTGGCTGGGAGTGGCCGGCTGGGTCCTGAAAATCCACGATACGCAGGATGGTTCCCAGATGAAAGGTGGCACCAGTGTCCGAGTCGGGCTGGATTTGATAGAGGAAGTGGCTCCTGCAATCTGCCAGCCAGAAGTGGCAGGTCAGTTTTACTTCCAGGGAAAAGGGCCGTAGTATTTTTGGGGACCTGTGGCTGGGAGTGGCCGGCTGCTCCTGAAAATCCACAATACGCAGGATGGTTCCCAGATGAAAGGTGGCACCAGTGCCGAGTCGGCTGGTTTGATAGAGGAAGTGGCTCTGCAATCTGCAGCCAGAAGCGGGGTGGGTGAGTTTTCTTTGCCAGGAAAAGGGCCGTGGTTTGTGTTCGGGGGCCTGTGGCTGGGAGTGGCCGGCTGGCTCCTGAAAATCCACGATACGCAGGATGGTTCCCAGATGAAAGGTGGCACCAGTGCCAAGTTGGCAGGTTTGATATTACCAAGTGGCTGCTGCAATGTGCCAGCCAGATAATGGGCAGGTCAGTTTTACTTCCAGGGAAAAGGACCGTAGTATTTATTTGGGGACATGTGTCTGGGAGTGGCCGGCTGGCTCCTGAAAATCCACGATACGCAGGATGGTTCCCAGATGAAAGGTGGCACCAGTGCCGAGTCGGGCTGGTTTGATAGAGGCAAGTGGCTCCTGCAATCTGCCAGCCAGAAGCAGGGCGGGTGAGTTTTGTTGCCAGGGAAAAGGGCCGTGTTTGTGTGTTCCCAGATGAAAGGTGGCACCAGTGCCGAGTCGGGCTGGTATTGATAGAGGCAAGTGGCTCCTGCAATCTGCCAGCCGAATGATGGGCAGGTCAGTTTTACTTCCAGGAAAAGGCCGTAGTTTGTTTCGGGGCCTGTGCTGGGAGTGGCCGGCTGGCTCCTGAAAATCCACGATACGCAGGATGGTTCCCAGATGAAAGGTGGCACCAGTGCCGAGTCGGCTGGTTTGATAGAGGCAAGTGGCTCCTGCAATCTGCCAGCCAGAGCGGGGCGGTGAGTTTTCTTGCCAGAGTTTTGTTTCCCAGGGAAAAGTGCCATGGTTTGTGTTTGGGGGCCTGTGGCTGGGAGTGGCCGGCTGGCTCCTGAAAATGCACGATACGCAGGATGGTTCCCAGATGAAAGGTGGCACCAGTGCCGAGTCGGGCTGGTTTGATATGGGAAGTGGCTCCTGCAATCTGCCAGCCAGAAGCGGGGCGGGTGAGTTTTGCTTGCCAGGGAAATGGGCCGTGGTTTGTGTTCGGGGGCCTGTGGCTGGGAGTGGCCGGCTGGCTCCTGAAAATCCACGATACGCAGGATGGTTCCCAGATGAAAGGTGGCACCAGTGCCGAGTCGGGCTGGATTGATAGAGGCAAGTGGATCCTGCAATCTGCCAGCCAGATGACGGGCAGGTCAGCTTTTCTTCCAGGGAAAAGGGCCGTAGATTGTATTTGGGGACTTGTGGCTGGGAGTGGCCGGCTGGCTCCTGAAAATCCACGATACGCAGGATGGTTCCCAGATGAAAGGTGGTACCAGTGTCGAGTCTGGCTGGTATGATAGAGGCAAGTGGCTCCTGCAATCTGCCAGCCAGAAGCGGGGTGGGTAAGTTTTGTTTGCCAGGGAAAAGGGCCGTGGTTTGTGTTCGGGGGCCTGTGGCTGGGAGTGGCCGGCTGGCTCCTGAAAATCCACGATACGCAGGATGGTTCCCAGATGAAAGGTGGCACCAGTGCCGAGTCGGGCTGGTTTGATAGAGGCAAGTGGCTCCTGCAATCTGCCAGCCAGAATATGGGCAAGTCAGTTTTACTTCCAGGGAAAGGGGCCGTAGTTTTTGTTACGGGGCCTGAGGCTGGGAGTGGCCGGCTGGCTCCTGAAAATCCACGATACGCAGGATGGTTCCCAGATAAGAGGTGGCACCAGTGCCGAGTCGGGCTGGTTTGATAGAGGGAAGTGGCTCCTGCAATCTGCCAGCCAGAAGCGGGGCGGGTGAGTTTTGTTTCCCAGGGAAAAGTGCCGTGGTTTGTGTTCGGGGGCCTGTGGCTGGGAGTGGCCGGCTGGCTCCTGAAAATGCACGATACGCAGGATGGTTCCCAGATGAAAGGTGGCACCAGTGCCGAGTCGGGCTGGTTTGATATGGGGAATTGGCTCCTGCAATCTGCCAGCCAGAAGCAGGGCGGGTGAGTTTTGTTTGCCAGGGAAATGGGCCGTGGTTTGTGTTCGGGGGCCTGTGGCTGGGAGTGGCCGGCTGGCTCCTGAAAATCCACGATACGCAGGATGGTTCGCAGATGAAAGGTGGCACCAGTGCCAAGTTGGGCAGGTTTGATATTACCAAGATGCTGCTGCAATGTTCCAGCCAGATGATGGGCAGGTCAGTTTTAATTCCAGGGAAAAGGTCCGTAGTATTTGTTTGGACACCTGTGGCTGGGAGTGGCCGGCTGGCTCCTGAAAATCCACGATGCACAGGATGGTTCCCAGATGAAAGGTGGCACCAGTGCCGAGTCGGGCAGGATTGATAGAGGCAAGTGGCTCCTGCAATCTGCCAGTCAGATGCCGGGCAGGTCAGTTTTACTTCCAGGGAAAAGTGCCGTAGTTTGTGTTTGGGGGCCTGTGGCTGAGAGTGGCCGGCTGGCTCCTGAAAATCCACGATACGCAGGATGGTTCCCAGATGAAAGGTGGCACCAGTGCCGAGTCGGGCTGGATTGATAGAGGCAAGTGGCTCCTGCAATCTGCCAGCCAGATGACGGGCAGGTCAGTTTTACTGCCAGGGAAAAGGCCGTAGTTTGTGTTTGGGGGCCTGTGGCTGGGAGTGGCCGGCTGCCTCCTGAAAATCCACGATACGCAGGATGGTTCCCAGATGAAAGGTGGCACCAGTGCCAAGTCGGGCTGGTTTGATAGAGGGAAGTGGCTCCTGCAATCTGCAGGCCAGAAGCAGGGTGGGTGAGTATTGTTTGCCAGGGAAAAGGAACGTGGTTTGTGTTCGGGGGCCTGTGGCTGGGAGTGGCCGGCTGGCTCCTGAAAATCCATGATACGCAGGATGGTTCCCAGATGAAAAGTGGCACCAGTACCGAGTCGGGCTGGTTTGATAGAGGGAAGTGTCTCCTGCAATCTGCCAGCCAGAAGCGGGGCGAGTGAGTTTTGTTTGCCAGGGAAAAGGGCCGTGTTTTGTGTTTGGGGGACTGTGGCTGGGAGTGGACGGCTGGCTCCTGAAAATCCACGATACGCAGGATGGTTCCCAGATGAATGGTGGCACCAGTGCCGAGTCGGTATGGTTTGATAGAGGGAAGTGGCTCCTGCAATCGGCCAGCCAGAAGCGGGGTGGGTGAGTTTTGTTTGCCAGGGAAAAGGGCCGTGGTTTGTGTTCGGGGGCCTGTGGCTGGGAGTGGCCGGCTGGCTCATGAAAATCCATGATACGCAGGATGGTTCCCAGATGAAAGGTGGCACCAGTGCCGAGTCGGGCTGTTTTGATAGAGGCAAGTGGCTCCTGAAATCTGCCAGCCAGAAGCGGGGCGGGTGAGTTTTGTTTGCCAGGGAAAATCGCCGTGGTTTGTGTTGGGGCCCAGTGGCTGGGAGTGGCCGGCTGGCTCCTGAAAATCCACGATACGCAGGATGGTTCCCAGATGAAAGGTGGCACCAGTGCCAAGACGGGCCAGATTGTTAGAGGCAAGTGGCTCCTGCAATCTGCCAGCCAGATGACGGGCAGGTCAGTTTTACTTCCAGGGAAAAGGGCCGTGGTTTGTGTTCGGGGGCCTGAGGCTGGGAGTGGCCGGCTGACTCCTGAAAATCCACAATACGCAGGATGGTTCCCAGATGAAAGCTGGCACCAGTGCCGAGTCGGGCTGGATTGATAGAGGCATGTGGCTCCTGCAATCTGCCAGCCAGATGACGGGCTGGTCAGTTTTACTTCCAGGGAAAAGGGCCGTAGTTTGTGTATGGGGGCCTGTGGTTGGGAGTGGCCGGCTGGCTCCTGAAAATCCACGATACGCAGGATGGTTCCCAGATGAAAGGTGGCACCAGTGCCAAGTCGGGCTGGTTTGATAGAGGGAAGTGGCTCCTGCAATCTGCCAGCCAGAAGCGGGGCGGGAGAGTTTTGTTTCCTAGGGAGAAGGGCCGTGGTTTGTGTTCGGGGGCCTGTGGCTGGGAGTGGCCGGCTGGCTCCTGAAAATCCACGATACGCAGGATGGTTCCCAGATGAAAGGTGGCACCAGTGCCGAGTCGGGCTGGATTGATAGAGGCAAGAGGCTCCTGCAATCTGCCAGCCAGATGACGGGCTGGTCAGTTTACTTCCAGGGAAAAGGGCCGTAGTTTGTGTTTGGGGGACTGTGGTTGGGAGTGGCCGGCTGGCTCCTGAAAATCCACGATACGCAGGATGGTTCCAGATGAAAGGTGGCACCAGTGCCAAGTCGGGCTGGTTTGATAGAGGGAAGTGGCTCCTGCAATCTGCCAGCCAGAAGCGGGGCGGGTGAGTTTTGTTTGCCAGGGAGAAGGGCCGTGGTTTGTGTTCGGGGGCCTGTGGCTGGGAGTGGCCGGCTGGCTCCTGAAAATCCATGATACGCAGGATGGCTCCCAGATGAAAGGTGGCACCAGTGCCGAGTCGGGCTGGATTGATAGAGGCAAGTGGCTCCTGCAATCTGCCAGCCAGAAGATGGGCAGGTCAGTTTTACTTCCAGGGAAAATGACCGTAGTAATTGTTTGGGGACCTGTGTCTGGGAGTGGCCGGCTGGCTCCTGAAAATCCGCGATACGCAGGATGGTTCCCAGATGAAAGGTGGCACCAGTGCCAAGACGGGCTGGATTGTTAGAGGCAAGTGGCTCCTGCAATCTGCCAGCCAGATGACGGGCAGGTCAGTTTTACTTCCAGGGAAAAGGGCCGTGGTTTTTGTTCGGGGGCCTGTGGCTGGGAGTGGCCGGCTGACTCCTGAAAATCCACGATACGCAGGATGGTTCCCAGATGAAAGGTGGCACCAGTGCCGAGTCGGGCTGGATTGATAGAGGCAAGTGGCTCCTGCAATCTGCCAGCCAGATGATGGGCTGGTGAGTTTTGTTTGCCAGGGAGAAGGGCCGTGGTTTGTGTTCGGGGGCCTGTGGCTGCGAATGGCCGGCTGGCTCCTGAAAATCCACGATACGCAGGATGGTTCCCAGATGAAAGGTGGCACCAGTGCCGAGTCGGGCTGGTTTGAGAGAGCCAAGCACACAGGGACCCACCTCACACCAGCCACGGCTGCAAGAAAAGCTGCTCCCAAACCATGGCCTCAGCCTTCCCCAAGGGCACGGCCCATCCACGCCACAGCTGCTCCCAAGCACTTCCCCATCCACAATGGACCACCTCGAATGCTTCCTCTGGAAAAACAAACAACACATTATTGACAAGAGTTTTGAGACAAAAAGGGAAAACAAGAAAAACAGTAAAAACTCTTATCTCTGTCAGGGCCTTGAGGAAGGCCCCACCCCTACATGCCAGGGAAAAACCCAGCCATGGCTGAGGGAATCCCACACTTTCTCTCTTCCCCCCTGCACTGCCCCCCAAAATCACAGTGACCCCAAAGCAAACAAGGGCAGAGGGCAGCCCAAGCCCTTCCTTGCCTGCACAGCAAAGCAGCTGTGCACAGGTTCTGGAGTCCCACCTCTGCTCCCACCACGGGGCTTTGTTTGTGTCGGGCTGGCTGCCCCAGCCCCAGCCCCAGCCCGGGGCACGGTGGGTGCTGGGGGCTGTTGGCAGGGCCAGGAGCCCACTCCCATTTCGTACCCACCCCAGCCCATCCTCCCAGCCCTGCCAAAAGCAGCTGGGCAGTGCCTGAAGAATGAGTTGCATCTGCCCCAGCAAAGGGGGAGCCTTTGGTTCCCAGCCAGGCTGGGCCATGCCCAAATCTGGCTGAATTTCCCCAGATGGGGACTCATCTGCAAATTCCCTGTGGAGTTTGGCTTTGAAAAAGGTGCCAGAATCAAAGTGCATCACCTTCAGCCTCCAGTGGCCGGGCTGAGGAAGAGCTTGTCATCCTTGATGTCACCCTCGCTGTCTCCAGCAGCAGCAGC